>NC_134834.1:160917201-160980136 GCF_004210375.1 Tachypleus tridentatus
TTGTATATTGTTTTACCAAAACTTAATTTCACTCTATTTTTGTACTGCTTATAAAAGGTTATATTTTTACCGAGTAAAATAAATCTTAAGTGATATTTACGTTTTTGTTATCTAATCAAGTTAAGACACTGTTATTTAATCACTTAACGTGTTGTTCGCCAGTCAAGTTGAATTAACAGTTATTGAACACCGTTTTCCAATGCTGGAAGATAATGATATCCATTCACATAAAACAACTGTTATTCAGGCAAGTTAAATCATATTATTGTAACACCTTTGAAAAATATTAACATTCAGCAGAGAATTCTCAACATAGAATTTTCGTGCAAAGGCAGTAGCTGTCTCTAATTTTGAATTGAAAAATAGAGGTAAGGCAGTTAGGTAGTCAACACACTCATCGGCAACTGTGGATTTACCTTTACCTGACCAAATATGGTATTTGACTGCCGCCTTAATTGCGCACACACTGTCCACAATACTGAATGCGCTTTTGTTACTACGAGACGCGGACAATAAATTTTCGGATTCAATAACCATACGTGCTAATCATTAGGTCGTGTCAAATAGTTTCTTCATTAGTAAAAAAATCCAATTGTACATTCTTACTCATATGCAAATAACAATAAATAAGGTTTTGAATTTTGGAACAGAGGAAAACAAAATAAGAATTCAGTTCTTCTTTTCGACAACAAATCTAAAACCAACAAAATATTAGCAAATTATTGTTTTTTATTTAGGGGTTGAACAATTTTTCTTGACGTTTAAATACTTAAAGACATATCTTAAAATGAATAAATGTGAAGGTTAAGGAGTTTAGTTCGGACGTTAGCCATGCGATAATTTTACGACGCGTTGGACACTTTCAAAACACTCTTACGTTTTGTCGAAAGCTCAAAAAGTCTCGAAATTCTCATGACTCTGAGAGCATGTAATCGAAACTTACTGTGAAGCGAAAAACTTAAGCTGTGATATAAACACCAAAACAGGGACTGGCATGGCCTAGTGATCAGTGGATCCGGACGGTGATTTCGACAGTTCGTTTGTTTCTAGTTAAGTCCAAAGTCTCACAATAGGCTATTTTGCGCTGTGCTCGCCACGGGTATCGAAATCCGAATTTCAGCGTCGTAAATCTGCAGACTTACCGCCAATCCGGGGGTTTAGCGTCGTTCTCACCTTACTGCATCAACACACTGCATCCTATGGGGCAATGGGTGATCTTTAGCAGTGTCAGTCACATGGCACTATTCGATCAAAGAAGCCCAAGAGCGGCATGTGCCTTTGACAACCTGCCTTCCCTCTAATCTATCATTTTAAACTTAGGGACAGCTTTATAGGGATGCGTAGCTTTTGTACGAAAGTTTTAAAACAAACACGTAACGAATTAAACATGACCTACCTCGTTCACAAACATTTTGGGAAAAGAAAATATTTTGGTCAATTTTTGTTGTAGATCCGTGACATAGGGTGACGGTATTATCATGGAATGAGGCGAGACAAGAAGTAATAGATTACACTCGTTATTTCTCGACCGATTACGTCACCTTCGTTGGACCTGCACCCAGAGCAGAACGCCGTTTTGGAACCCTAATACAGCTATTTCAGGCAAAGGTATGACAGAACCAGGCTCATATTTTAAAATAAATCACTTCTTTAGAAGTATGTTTTTGAGCAAAATTTTTGGTATTTAAATATTTAATATACTTTAAACCTTTATTGTATTTGGAATTATAAATGACTTTAAGGAATGTTTGTTATTATATTGATATAAAAATAATAATACATTTAAACATACGCATAAATAAGCCATGTTTCAAATATTATTTGTGAAACTGTATACGCCTAGTGTGTAATCTTAAGATAACGGGCGAAAAACAATCCGTTACTGTTAGAGTACCGCTAAATTTTGCACACAAATATTACGCATTTTCATGTGTTTGGATGTTTAGTCTATTTAATAAGTAATAATTAGTGTAACCAACTGCTGTGTTGTTCTAAATATATCGACTAGTTGTGCTCCGACTAAACAATTGTATGTTCTAGTGTTTTTTTTTTGACGAGTTGTTCGTATGATCCACTACTTTATCCCAACTAACGTTCATATGATCCAATGTTGTATTCCAAATAAACTTTAATATCGTTCAGTTTTGTGCTCCGATAAACATTCGTATGATCCAGTGTTGTGTTTTGACAAATCGTTCATATGATCCAACGTAATTCGACTAAATGTCGTATCACCTGATTAAACATTTACGTGGTGTCGTATTTTGTCCTCATAGATGACGTGTGTGATCCATTATTTCGTTCTGATTATACACAAAAATATAGTATATTATAGTTTATAGTTTGATCAGGTCTTGCTCTGCGTGAGGATATGCATTTTCATTATAGCCCTACAGCGTAGTTTTTATTGCAAAAAATGCTTCGTCATAAGGCAGTAATGCCCAAAACACAGTCCTTCTCGTGGCGTGCTTTCCGTGATCCATCTAATCTACAATAATGACAGTTTTCAAGCACCCATTTAAACAATCCGATGTTACAGAAATATTTAAGCACTGCAAGCGGTCGCTTGACTGTTTTGTCTTCTTATGGAATAGCATGAATATGAGTTTAATTCTCCAGCTATTAGAGGTATGCAAGGTTGGAAGAGAGAGAGGGGCAGGAAAGGAAACATTAACCTGATGAATCCATATCCTGTCAGTTTGTTTCCAAATGGAGATTCTATTTTATTATGTTGCATACAGTTACCTCGGTCACGTGGATGGCTCTAACCACAGATATTTGTGTTTGTGGATCCTCATCTGTTACAAGACGCTGGATTTTGCTTTTGCAGCTGGGACACGACTTATTGCAGGTCTCATCCTCGATGGCGTTGATGCCCAGAACTAATTCATGGTTCTTTAGTTTCCAGCGATATTATTTATAAGAGATATCCCCATCTTGAATATTATAACTCCGAGGTATGAACACATCTGTTTAATGATCTGAATGCATTAATATTTTATTTCGGAAAGATTGACTATGTACCATTACTAAGAATGGTACATTGTTAGTGAAATCACACTACCTAAAAATGCCAAGTGGGTCAAAATGTAATTCTGGTACATGATATTCCACGTGGACATTATCCAAGCTGTAGTTGTCACGTAACTGTCTGATTTGCTTTTTCAAACTCGTTTATATAAGTACCCAATATTGTGAAATATTATGTTACAGTTGAACATGCATATAGTTCAATAATATATAGTGTTAAAGAGCAAGGTACATACTATTTTTCAGGATAGTTCTTCATTATTAACAAAATAATATGTAAAAGTAAATGCATGGTTTTCATCTCACAATTGAAGAATTAGTATTCTGTCACTGACCTGTAGGAAATTGTATATCCTTGGTATTAATAATAGATTTGTAGAACATAAAATGTATTAACGGTACGATGCTTTGTAAAATTCTTATCAATATTGTAGGTGTAACTACAGACATACATTAGCTTCAGCTAATGTTTCTATCTCATGTTTTCAAAAGAATCGCACTGGTAGAAAGTTATTATTGATCATTAACTGCTAATCTGGTGTACTTGAGCTAATGAATAGCCCCCCGCTAGTACAGCGGTAAGTCTCCGGATTTACAACGCTAAAATCAGGGTTCGATTCTCCTCGGTTGGCTCAGCAGATAGCCCGATGTGTCTTTGCTATAAGAAAAACACACAAACACAGCCTAATGAATACTTATATACCTGCATATTGTAGTTGTAGGTTGAAAATATCTATCAGTTTACCAAATTTAAAAATATCCATGAAAGTTAAGTATGCCTCTCAATTAAGTAAAGTTTCCGTACTTGTGGTGCGAAAAGAAAAAAAGACGTCTGGTTTGAATTTCGCGCAAAGCTACACGAAGGATATCTGCGCTAGCCGTCCTTAACTTACCAGTGTAAGACTAGAGGGAAAGCAACTAGTCATCACCGCCAACTCTTGGGCTACTCTTTTACCAACGAATAGTGGGATTGATCGTAACATTATAACGCCTCCACGGCTAAAAGGGCGAAAATGTTTGGTGTGACGGGAATTCGAACCCGCGACCTTTGGATTACGAGTAAAGTGCATTAACCACCTGGCCATGCCAGGCCTGAAAAAATTGAATAAAACTTAATCAAAATTGGAGATGTTATATCTTAGGTATTTTTGAATTGATTGCATTGAAAAATGTTATTTGAAGTAAGAGTCCAGCAGAACACATTTACACAAAACATTTATTAGTTTAGATTACCACAGTCCGAGTTTTGGAAGGTGAAAAATCGCTAAAACTATAACCCTTGTTAATAATAACACACTATGTACTGCAGCAGATTGTTTTGGCCGCACGACACACTAACGTATGTCTTGATCCAACCTTCTAAAGATACCAGTATAGTAAAGTATTCTTAAGATTTGTTACAGTATGATCAGGGATGAGGGAAACACCTTCTCTAAAAGCCGATAAAGGTTTTTCTGTAGCTTATCTGAATATTAGTACAGTGATCTGTAAGTTAAGTGTGTGGTGTTTGGGTAAACCATATATTACAGAAGCAAAATATCGTACTTAAATAAAGTAGTTTGTTTTTTTAGTTTTAGTCTACAACGTGTTAAGTTGGGTTATCTAACATCGTATTTTATTTATTAAGGAAGTCAAACGAAATCTCGTGGTTATTATGGATGGCCATTGCACCTGGGTTTCAGATTATTAGATATATACTACATTTACTGAGATAACTCACTGATAACTATGAAATTATCTATACTTATCAGAGAAGATGAACAATGAATATGTGGATGAGGACATTTATATTTTAGAATGTGTCTTTAGTTAGTTGTATTCATGTCATTTTTCAAAATGTTCGTGCAGATTACCTGCATGTATTTATGAAGTTGACTTAATGTCGGGAGCTTGTAAACATGATCCTGACCTTTTTAACAGGTAGTGGCCGCATATTCTAACTGTTAACGTTTCATATCATTTTGGTCCTGTCTCCTTACTCCTTAGGGAAAAGCAAGCCAATTTCAATGGATGACACATGCTTCTACAAAATGGTATGAGTTAGGGTTTTCTCCCTGTAGATGTCACTTGGAACAGTTGGTGACATATAATAAAATAATTATTTCTGTTTTTGTCCTCTACGGACAGTGTCAGAAAAATGTTTCACACCAGCAACAAATGAAAGTCATTATACAGAATATAGAAGCCGTTTACTAAGTAAAACCAAAAACAGAAGTAAACTTAGTTATTGTAAGACCCCATATGTCTGTGGACTTACATCACTATAAACCTGCTTTCGATACCCGCGGTGGGCAGACCAGAGACACCTCATTGTGTAATTTTATACAAACGAACAAAATGATTTTAAATAATGATTTGTTCACTTTTGTGTATTTCTTTTAATTCACTTTAATTTCTGCATAAAATGTTTTGAACCCGCGTTTTGCAAATATTTTAAAACTTAGTTGTTGGATATCAGTGAAAGTGAATACCCCAAATCTACTTTGTTGGATATCAGTGAAAGTGAATACGTCAAATGTACTTTGTTAAAGGGGATAAAAAAAAACAACTGGTTTGTTTGGCTTTATTTAACTGTGTTTGTTATAAACGGTTATGCTGCTATCATATCTTTAGAGATACCTAGTAGTGTACTATGTTACTTTTGGAAAAAAACTCACAGAAGACTTTAGAAATAAACAATTTTAACAAAAAGATATACTGGTCATCCTTTGTAATTTTGTTACTCTAAACTGTATTTCTTATGAAATAAATAGATTAAGTTTTACTGATCATTGCAATTTTTTGTGAGTTTATATTATTTTTTATGTCGAATTTTTTTTAAATCAGTCAAAAGAAGAGTTATAGGTTTAGCGTATATTTTAACGGAATTGTTGTGTTCTCCTAAAGAAAGGGTATAGATTTACTGTATATTTTAGTGGAATTGCTGTGTTCTTTTATGTATTTAATTTACAGTAATAAAATATTTTTAATGTTGTTGCATAGCTCTGGTTACTGTATATATTCGCTGGAATTTCCTCTGCGTTTGTTACAAGCCTGACTTGGTGGTTTTATCGAGTGAAAATAGAAAGAGATACATCTGAAGGAATAATAAAGATTATACTTTGTGAAACACTTTGGATCTCCATGCAGGCTGGTGTGTGGCAAGGTGAGTTATTTACATGGACTGCCTGCGTATAAGCTGTCCATAATTTGGAACTGATGAACTCTTGGGCTACTTCTGTGTGTCAAAATAAGTGGCAGCAGTGTTAGTATTAATTACTGATCATGGAGTAAACAGAACCACACTGCAGAGTTAATAACACATTTAACAAACTGCTAATGGGGGAAGTTAATACAGTAGATCGATGATCTTGGAGCAGTTAAATCAATTTAACGTAGTTAGTAAGACGTTGAAGAAATTGGATTATGAAGTAAATATGTATATTGGTAAATAAAGTTAGTATACAGGATCACACACAACACATATAATACCATAAACTATTCTTTCTTCAGTGTTCGAAAGCACTCAAGTTTGTAATTTTGTTCATGGTCAATTAACACAGTTAACCTTGGAGCAACATCAATAAAACAAAAACAGTGAAACAATATTCGAGAACAAAATTACACATGGAAGAGACTAAGAGTCAGAGTCTGAAGTAAAGAAATACAACAAGGTTAATAAGACAGTCACAGTGACTAATAAAATAACTTAAAACAAAAACTTTGAATTGGAATTACTTCTTGCATGTTGAGAAGTCTCGTTTAAAGTAAAACAAGACGTATTCGCACTAGTCATCCCTAATTTAGCAGTGTAAGACGAGAGGGAAGGCAGCTAGTCATCACCACCTACCGCCAACTCTTTGGTTACTATTTTACCAACGAATAGTAGGATTGACCGTCACATGATAACGCCTCTATAGCTGAAAGGGCGAGAGTGTTTGATGTGACGGGGATTCGAACCCGCGACCCTCATATTAAGAGTTGAGCGCTCAAACTACCTGGCCGTGCTGAGTCGGGCCGAGGATAGAAGGAAAGCAGTAGCTATTAAAAAATGCCCATTGTCACATGTAGGGTTACTGCAGTGAAATTGTACAAATTTTACTCTGTCACCTCTACGAGTCACGTTGTCCATTTTTTCTATTAACTCATAGAGACAGTTTTTAGAATATAAATGCTATGGATTAGACGACACAGTTTTCTAGAAGATGAACCAACGTTGAATGAACAAAGTAACTCTATGAATAAATTAATATTTGAGATTAGTAGGGACTAAAGCGTTGAGTAAACCATACGTACCTAAAGTTAGCATAACAATGAACAAAGTGCTTCAAGAGGAGGCCCCGCATGGCCATGTGGGTTAAGGTGTTCAACTCGTAATTTGAGGGTCAGTGGTTTGCATACCCCGTCGCACCAAACATGCTCGCCCTTTCAGTCGTGGGGGCGTTATAATGTTACGATCAATCCCACTATTCGTTGGTAAAAGAGTAGCCCAAGAATTGGCGGTGGGTGGTGATGACTAGCTGCCTTCCCTGTAGTCTTACACTGCTAAATTAGGGACGGCTAGTATAGATAACCCTCGAGAAACTTTGTGTGAAATTCAAAAAACAAACAAACAAAACAAACAATAAAGTTAATTTTCCCAACGTTACAAATTATGTGTAATTTATTTAATTATTTATACAACTGCAGGTGCAGAGCGATTGCCCAAGGCTCATGGAGCAAGAATAACACTAACCAGTTGGTGGATGGTCTGCCTTATCGTACTAAACGTTTATTGTGGGAATATTAGAGCTTTTTTGAGTATTAATATGCCCGAAAAACCATTAAATACAATTGAAGAAATACTTAAAACAGGAGAAGGCAAATTATTAGCAATTCCTGGAGCTTCAGTTGTGTCACTTATGGAGGTAGGCCACTATTTCCTATTTAATCTACGTAACATATTAATGTTAGAAAATTGTAAATGTTGCTTATTTAATAGGTATATAAAATAATAAGTACTTCTAATGCTATTGTAATCAATTTTCTTTATATTTTGTAGCATACGATAGATCGTTAAGGGCTTCTTAAAATACTGTAAAAATAGTTTTATCTCATTGCTTACAAATTTGTTTTAGTTCAAAATAATTGTTCAAGAGAAATTTATTTTATGCAGATTTATTTACACACACACACACACACACACACACACACTTAGGCAATTTCATTTTCAAGATAAAAGTGAGTAGCATTTTTGTAATATGTTCTGTCTGTGGACAGGTTCTTATGAATTATTTAGTAAAGTCCAGTCCACGTGACTATAACTCATTTCATTCCTTTTCAATAAAATTTGCAACAGACTACATTCAGTTATAGGCCTAACCTTTCATACAACGTTTCAAATTAAATACGAAATTGATTAATCCCAACTCACAAATAAACTTACTTGCAGAATTTCCATACTAAATGATCTGCCGCAAACAAGTTGACTAATTCATTGACAAACTGAATAGTCGGTGAATAGACGCAGTAAGTATCACTGTCACTAACGTACCCTGATCTGATAAACACAGTAACTTAATAATATAGTCAGTCTAATTATATTCTACGTACTACACGAAACTTTTAGATTCCGAGAGGCCTCTGTTTTCATGGAATTTCTACGTATTGCGTCGTCATGAGATGAGTTTCATAGCGTCCTGCCTCTAGCAAACAAATACCTGAGCTGAAATATTTAAAACGGAGCATATTAATATTTTCAGCTGTAACCTAGGTGGGCTGTTGAGAGCTGATATAGCACGTACTATGAACTGATTGTAGAACAGTTTGTTATAAAAGCTAAAGATATTGCTATTATATTTAATATCGCAGTTTCTTTGTAATGCATTCGATTGTATACTGAATTCTCCCGTCACACCAAACATGCTTGCCCTTTCAGCCGTGGGGGCGTTATAATGTGACGATCAATCCCACTATTCGTTGGCAAAAGAGTAGCTCAAGAGTTGTCTGTGAGTGGTGATGAATAGCTGCCTTCCCTCTAGTCTTACACTGCTAAATTAGGGACGACTAACGCAGATAGTACTGGTGTAGCTTTACACGAAATTCAAAAATAAACAAACACAATGAGTTTAGGTGTCTTGAAAAGTTAATATGTCAGCTTGAGCACTTAAGTTTTCAAGTCCTTAATGGAAACATCATTTCATTCTATGTCATAATGCTGACGTTTTCTCGTTTGTTTATGAAATTCCTTAATGATACATAAAATTAAGTACTTTCATAATCGAATTGTTGTGTGGTTAGTATTACTACAATCGCGATGTTATCATGGTTGGTAATTAGTTGGTCAATTAGGCCTAAAGTAGTTTACAAAAAAGATCAAAACAGTGTATATATATATTAATGTCTTACAAGTATATTGTTTGGAAATTCATTCTGCAGGCCATGAACATTTCCAATCTCAATAGAATTAAACAGAATCTGTAAAATTGGAACATTATTTTCATTTGTTCAACAGGTCAAGATCAGCATGCTTTATTTATACTGCAAGATGAAAGAAGTAACATTAGAATGTTTTAATATAACGTAGAAGGAAATTGCTTTTGGAAAATTATCATAATTTGATATGAAAAAGGAAAAAACCATTAAAGTAGTGTATTACTAAGTATAGATAAAGGAAATTAATTATGTCGGTGTTCTGTTATAACGCAGAGAAGAGGGAGTTAAGGTTCGTGTAATTTGTCACCACAGGAGAAAGTGTATTTGGATAGTTTGTGATATAGAAGGAAATGACATCAGGGTGTTTTATCTAACTGTGATTTAGGAGGAATGTACCTCGGGGTATTTTACTATTATTTAATGTAAACAAATTGATGTTAAAGTATTTTGTTGTACTTAGAATCCTCTATCAAAGACAAATTATAACCGTAGTGTGCGTTAACAGTCTTAATGTAGGGGTTATAAGACGCCCGTATTAAAGCAACGCAAAAGTCGTTTTGACTTTCTTCTCTACAGGTCATAAAAAGTTACATATGAAGAGCTACCTGGCAAAGTCGCTCTATCTCAATTGTGTGAGCCGCTTTTCAGCTATACAGAGCATCCCAAAGGCGAATAGCTAGAATAATTTTTCTTCCGTTTATCATCTTTTTCAACAGGCCTAGCGTCTACCTTGTTCTAGCATATACTGTAATTTCATCATATTTGATAGAGTAAGACAGCCTTCACGATTTTTGACTTCCCATTTTATTATTATTGTATTAAAACTTATAAGGCTTCAGAATATGCTTTGGTAATTCACGTACGTCATTTTATATAAAAGAAGACAGTATAAGGAAAACATTATCGCTAAATAAAAAGCTATGTAGGAATGGCTACTGAACTTGAAGAAAAGGAACCAAACAGAAGTGGAATGGAAATGGACATATCACTTGATCCAGTTAATGATCACATAGTAGACTAAACTGTTTCGACTTTACATGGTGAATAAAATCCCTGCATTGCTAGCTTCCTCACTGGCAGAACATATAGAACCAGAATTACAAATTGTAAAATGTTGTAAAATAGTAGTAAAAGTAGTATTCTGTAGTTAAGTAAAGGAAGACATAATGATGAAAGCTGAGATTTTATCGAAACACCTACTTTGGAAGTGGGGAAGTCAGTAATGTAGGGATTTTATTCACCATGTAAAACTAAAACAGTTTAGTCTGTTATGTGATCGTTAACAGATCAATTGATATATCCATTTCCGTCCATATTTTATTGTGTTCCTTTTTTTAAGTTCATTAGCCAGCCCTGCATAGTTTTTCATCTAGCGATAAAAATTTTTCCTTGTTCAAGATGCGATAACAACGAAGAGTAAAGATTGTATTTGTTTTAATGTTCAGTTTAGTGTTATTTTAAGATTCATTTTTTGTATGTGCATTAAATCAATGTTGAGACCTCTACCAATGAAGTCTATCGAGAAGCTTGGAGAATTCATGCAAAATATAACCAGGGACCGGCTCTTCAGTTTCTGCATTATTTCGAAGAGGTTAAGAAAGGTAATTACTTCCTGGGAACCGGAAGTACTTTAAGATACTTCTCACAGCTGTGTGCCACAAATATCAGTGAATGCCCTTTTCACGTGTCCACAGAACCAATAAAACTGGATTTTATGGGCTTTGGACTCCAGAAAGGAAGTCCTCTGGAATATGCTTTAAGTGAAAGGTTAGTGTAGAATGTGAAGCAAAATTTCATTGTAGCAAACCAATAATATTACGAAAACTGTCTTTTAATGCGTCAATTTATAAACTTTAGGCTAGGTTCTTGAAAGTTCAGTTGGTAACAATATTTTACACACATTTAGAGAATAGGCGACACTATTCCTGATGACGAGAACCCCACTTGAAGTAAAAATGTATTCTCAAGACGGCTGGTATAGATATTAAAACTTTAATTAAAATACAGCACAGATCAACGTTTCGACCATCTTAGGTTTGCTACCAAACCAAAATTATCAATATAAGAAATAACATTTATTTCGTCCAACAGTGCCGAAAGTAAAAACTGGTTCCTAATTTTGTGAAGATAAAACTATCCAAGAATTTTAGTCAGTGTACAAACGCTATCCATAACTTACAGAAAAAACTTCTAGTTGCAAACTATCTTTGTTAACATGAAGATGACCGTCGATACGTTGTTCTGTACTTTATTTTAATTAAAGTTTTAATACCATACCGAGCAGTTTTGAGAATACAGAATAGGCGGGAATTTCGAAACATGTATTTAACACTATAAGTTACATGCATTTTTAAAATGTACATTTAACTAAAATATCGACATTAAAATAAATACATAATAATAAATCAGTTGCAGCCGATTCATTAACTAAACTATATTTGTATGATATGAATGTTATTTCTGATGTCATGTAAACTGGTAATAAGATGATGAAAGTAAAAGGTTAAATACTTTACATTAAAACGATTTTGGAGCTTTTCACATCGTCACAGTCCATGTCACTAAGTCTGACAATGATTTATTTGACGATTGTGCATCTTGACAACAGCTATGCAGCGTCGTTTCCATTGAAAAAGCCTTTGTCTTTATGGTATTTGGTACAAAGCAAATCTCTCAAGATTGCGTGCTTTCCACAATTCATCTAGTATACGAGATTGCTGGTATTCCAGATCTCGTTTTAACAACGCTGTTACGCTGTATGCATTCGTATAAAATAGCTTGAATGTCTTATCCTTTAGCTGCTTGGTACATGCGAAGGATATGTTGTGGAAGCATTTTGTATCAGAAATGCTGTTACATACCATTCTGCAAAGTAATCAGTTTTCAAGTAACAAAATATTACTTACGAAATTACAAGCAAGGTCAAAATGTGTTCTTATACATCAATTTCAAAGCGACTTTATATTGTCTCTGGCTGTCACATAAGGGTTGCTGATTGGCATATTCAAAAATCGTTTTAATATAAATAAACCCTATGTAAAATGTAATAATTTCAACAAAACTGTCTACTACTACTCTGGAAGTACGTAAGATAATATATAGAAACAAAATGTTGGTCGCCGCATAGATACTAGATTAACGTTAACTGTAGGTAGTGATCAATTTAAAATTGTTTAGTTTGTTATGAGAAACATGTTAGAATTCCAGAGTTTTGAGAAAGTCTCTGTATTAGGTTTCATGGTTTTCTAATACAAGATTTTTTTATTATATTGTATTAGTTATTATCCCTTTGTGTTACTTGTTGGATTTAGTAAATAACGTCATGGTTTAGTGATTTTTAAGACGATTTTGATTACTTATGATCGCCCTATATAATTATTATATAAATACATATATATTTACCATACATTATTTACAAACCAACTGATTCTTGAAGAATTTGTTTGTTTGTTTTGGAATTTCTCACAAAGCTACTCGAGGGCTATCTGTGCTAGCCGTCCCTAATTTAGCAGTGTAAGACTAGAGGGAAGGCAGCTAGTCATCACCACCCACCACCAACTCTTTGACTACTCCTTTACCAACGAATAGTGGGATTGACCGTAACATTATACTCCCTCACGGCTGGGAGGGTGAGCATGTTTAGCGCGACGCGGGCGCGAAGCCGTGACCATGCCAGGCCTCTCCTTGAAGAAATAGAATCCTGTTGTGTTTTGTAACGTATGACTCATTTTACTTTAATTTAAAATCACATAAAATGAAGGTACGTAATGGAAGAATTAAAATGATTTAAAGTATCTTAATTCGTTTATGTCTAGTGTCTCCGTGGGTTTCCTTTTGGTTGATTAAAGTCACTTTGTGACCAGCAAGTAAAGTACACTTTGCCATAATAATACTTGGACTTTTAATTCTACCTTTCTTCGACATTTCCGAGAGGCCAGTTTCTAACATAAATATATGGGAAATTAGTAACGTAATTATTTGATTTCTGTTTTATTGCAAAGCTACACAATTGGCATTCGTGCATTGTCTATCACGGAGAATCGAACTATGGATTTTAGTGTTGTTAATCCGTAAATTTACCACTGATCCACTGCTGGGCAAGCAACATAGTACAATAATTTTTTTTTTCAAAACAAAATTAATGTTCTTACAAATGAACTGACATAATGAGAATTTTTTGAAATTATAATAAAATATAAAAAATATAGAGATAAATTAAAGTTGAAACTGGAGCTATAATTGAAACATAAAAATTTATGTTTCAAACGGTTTTAAGTATGAATTCTAATCTATAATATTACTTCATTTTAGGATTGTTTGGCTGGTTCAGACAGGATTTGTCTTGAGGTGGTACCAAAAACATACTAACCTTTTCAAGCTTCAGAGTCCATGTGCTTTTGCCAATACGAAGTCCAACGATAACTTGGTTCCTTTGTCTCTGCATGACCTTGGGGTAACTTTTCTAATCCTTCTCAGTGGACTTGTTGTAGCTACAGTAACGTTTATCTTTGAGTTTCTCATCTGCAGATCTAAGATAAGTTCTTTTTTCAGACAAGCTACTTTGATTCACTCGACTTAGAATGCCATAAATGTTTCTCATTCTGATACACTTTATTAATCTTAGTGAACATAGTATGATTTCATAGGATTTGAATTCATCACCAACTTACTTCTAGTCTTCTATTCATTACTGAGATTCTTTGAACAAAAACATATTCTCGTGTGACCTTTAAACTTTGAAATAAACGCTTATACATCAGTCGTTTCTGATTATTTGTTGATGAGTTAGTTAATGTTACCAAAGATGATTTTTTAAAATAAATTTTTACAACAAAGTATAATTTTATAATTAACGTTAATAAATTTTGAAAATACATGAGTTGCTGAACATTTTCTTCATATTAACATATACTTTGTTTATTTGGTCAGTTCCTTTGAAAAACTAATGTAATTTTACCTATTATGTAAGGAATTTCGTACTGACCATTTATAATATAAAATTATAAGTTTAATATTTTTGTTTGTTTCTTTTAAAGTCTAAAGCTGTCTATGCTGTGCCAACCTTAAGGATCGAACCCTAAATTTTGGCATTATGAATGTTAGTTTTACCACTGAGCCATCAGGTAGTACTATTGTAGTGGAGGGGTGCGTCTAGTTAAAGAAAACCTTTTCTTTGTGCATACGAAACTAGAAGTTCCTTACAGTTACTAACTTTTGGCACAAAAACGTCATCAGTATGACAGTATTATGAGAAACACATGCCAAGTTAAGTTCTTGCATGTAAACGTTTCATCACGTGCCTGCTTATATGCTTGAGACTGTACAAGAGGTGTTATATAAGAGATGTAATTATAATTTATTTGCTTAATTAAGCTCTGTTGCTTAGACTTGAATGTTATGATTTACTGAACTAGGCAGCTCGTCTACTTATCTATTATTATAATCTTAATAATTTTTAGTGTTGTTGGCTATATCGTATCTGTTTGTATATATGTTGTAGAATTTACTAACCCTCCTTCCCAAAACCTGAGTTTGTTGTGTAGATCATATGATAAAGTTTATGTTATTACTTGTTTGTTTGTTTTTGAATTTCGCACAAAGCTACTCGAGGGCTATCTGTGCTAGCCGTCCCTAATTTAGCAGTGTAAGACTAGAGGGAAGGCAGCTAGTCATCACCACCCACCACCAACTCTTTGACTACTCCTTTACCAACGAATAGTGGGATTGACCGTCACATTATAATGCCCCTACGGCTGAAAGGGTGAGCATGTTTGGCGCGACGGGGATGCGAACCCGCGACCCTCAGATTATGAGTTGAACTATGTTATTACTATGTTTTCAGCAGAATAAATGATCTCTGTTTGCTCTGTGGTAAGAATAAAGGATTGGGACTAAAATTATGGGTTTATTCCTCCACGGTTGGCACAGCACGGATTTCCTACTGTGTAGCTCTGCATTACAACAAACAGATAATCAACAGAAAAAGATACCTTCACAGACATGTTGGGATAAATCGGAGAGGTCCGTCACAATCACTTTTTGATTTTTCTGCT
Source organism: Tachypleus tridentatus (assembly GCF_004210375.1). Classification (NCBI taxonomy): domain Eukaryota; kingdom Metazoa; phylum Arthropoda; class Merostomata; order Xiphosura; family Limulidae; genus Tachypleus; species Tachypleus tridentatus. The sequence continues at coordinate 160,932,678 of NC_134834.1, forward strand.
TCATTATATTACTGTTTCACAAAGATAAACGGGAAGAAAAACACGTTATTAAGTATGTTTTTAATTATTTATCCAGAGGTTTTCTCTTATATCGTCCCGAAAAATAAAGTTATGAGCTATGAAGAAGTCTCAAGGTATATCTTAAATAACTTATATAGTGACTGCCTGTAAAGCATACATCACTTTTATGATATGTGTATCACGATGAATAAATATAAATATAATTGAGAGCCTTGAGTCTCAAAATGTCGCACAGTAAAGGATGACACTCTAAAACCAGAAAAAAACAAACGATCTTGACACAGTTTCAACAAGAATGTTCAACATGTCAAGGGCATTGACTTAATTTGTACGTAAACAACATTCGAGGACTTGTTGCTAAGCTATATAGCACTATGTAACACAGATTTTGTTCCTGGATAGTATGTGTTATTTCTTAATTGCTTATGTTGTAAAAGTACAGAAAATGGCCATTATTTCCTTCAAACTTTGCTTTTGTGACATGGATAATGAGATTTAGAAATTAATTTATTTTCTATGTAAAAACGGGCAAATTTGCACATTTTCATTTGCATGAGGTATGAATAAAACAACATATGAATCAAGATGTATGTGTATTTATACTCAAGATAAACAAAAATGTTTAGAAATGAGTAGTTTTGCGAGATTTGCGACTGTAATGTAAATCACTTTCACGTATCAGCCTCTAAATAGTCTCCCATGATGTTTTCGTTATACGCTCCTAGGTCACAAAAGCAAAGTTTGAAGAGAAAAATAGGTCTTTTCCATTTATTTTAAACAAAAGCAATTGGGAGATAACACTTTCTGGCCAGGGAAGAGAAAAAGTAAACATTTTGTGACATAGTGTAATTTAGGTTCAATTGTACAGAAACCAGTGTTGTTAAATGTTGCGAGAAAAACATGCGGCACTGCCGTTCAAAACTGCTCTTTATTGCTTACCTTCAGAATGACGATTTGTGCAGTTTAATTGAAATATAGAATGTGGTAAGTAGGTAAGTGAAGTAGTTCACTATGGTGAGCGTGTTTCTTAATTCAATAGGAGTGGGATACCATGATTATAAAGTGTTAATTATGTTTTGGCTGTAGCACATTTTACTGTGCGTTGAAGTTAACTATTAAAACAAAAAGCGACCTCAGAATAAAACAAGCCCGCAAACCGCGGCTGTCACAAAAGTTAAAACTTATGTGCGAATTTGGTAATACCGACCAGAACAGTTCCAATGTTAATATATGGCTTTAGTACCGTTATTATTAGTTAATTACAAAAATAGTTAACAACTCTACGAAATCGTATTAAAGTGGAGGTGTTTAGGGTGAAGAACTCCATTGATGAGTGCTTTTCAAAATAAGTGCTTTTGGGACTTGAGTAATGAAATTTAGAAATCAACCTATTTTCTATGTAAAGATGGGCAAATTTGTATATTTTCACTTACACAAGGTCTGAATAAAACAACATATGAATAAAGATTTACATGTATATATACTAAAGTTATACAAAAAATGTTTAGAAGTGAGTAGTTTCTCGAGACTTGTGACTGTAACGTAAATCACTTTCACGTATCAGTTTTCATATATAGTCTCCCATCATGTTTTCGTTATACGCTTTTTGGTAGCGGCGTTCAAAGTCCAGTATATCTTGGTGGAAGCACTCGCCTTGCTCCTCTGAGTATGCTCCTATGTTCTCCTTGAATTTATTAAGATGAGCATTAAGGATATGGACTTTCAGGGATATCCTGCAGCCCATAACGCCGTAGTTCTTCACCAGAGCCTCAATCAGTTCCACATAATTTTCGGTATTGTGATTACCCCAAAAGCCCCGAACCACTGCGACAAAGCTGCCCCAAGCTTTTTTTTTATTTCTACCAAGCTTTTTGGGGAATTCTGTGCACTCCAGGATCTTCTTTATTTGTGGTCCAACGAAGACAACAGTTTCGACCTTTGCCTCAGACAGCTTAGGTAAGAAGTCTCGAAGGTACTTGAAGGCTACAGACTCCTTGTCAAGAGCTGTGACAAATTGTTTCATAAGACCCAATTTTATGTGCAATGGTGGGAACAATACCTTTTTGTAGGTCCACTAGTGGCTCACACTTGACATTGTGCCTCCCCACAGAGAACTCGGTCCATTGTGACCAGTGTTTCCTATTATTGTGCGCTGCGTTGTCTCCTGCTGTCCCAAAGGCCAAGATAACAGGGAAACTTGGTAAAGCCTCCTTGGAGACCCGTCAGGAATGCCACCATTTTGAAGTCTCCGATAACCTTTCAGCCATACTTATCGTACTTCAAGGCTTCTAGCAAGGCCTTGACGCTGTTGTATTCCTCTTTGAGGTTTACCGAATGAGCCAGGGGAAGAGACGGATACTTATTCCCGTTATGGAGCAGCACAGCTTTGAGGCTTCTGGATGAGCTATCAATGAAAAGGCGCCATTCGTTCAAGTTACAGGCAATTTCAATTGCCTCGCACAGGTCGGATACATTGTGGCAGGAGCAGAGTCAACCTTGATGAGTGAAGAAGCTTGAAAAATGTCGGTGACGCTTCCTCTGATTTGTGACTTGCACACTTTCATCTAACAAATTCTAACTCCTTAAGCCTAGATGTCAAAAGCTCGGCATTCGACTTTGTTGGACCAAGATCTCTGATCAAGTCATTGAGGTCTCTTTGGTTGGGGTAGTATGGGTTTCTCTCACCAGCTGCACCTCTGAAATTGTAATCTGGATCATCAACATCTACCTCCTCTTTTGATTTGCTGTTCTCTTCTGAGGATGGCTGCTTCTTTCCGGCGAAGTGGGTACAGGGAGCTCAGGGTAGTGTGGCACTGGGGCGATGGATGATGGAAGATCTGGATATATGATAGCTGATGCATTCTTGCCAGCCCGATGTTTGGAAGGATTCACCATGCAGAAGTAGCAATTTCTTGAGTGGTCAGTGGGTTCACGCCAAATTTTTGTAATAGCGAACTTCATGGCTCTCTTTTCTCCTTTGTACCATCGTACAAAAGAGCAAAATAAAATTGTTATTATGAAGAATAAACGTATTTTAACCACATCTAATGTGTAAGAGGTTCATGCAAAATATTTGTAGTGAAATTTTTTCTATACTATTGGAAATTTAAAAATAAATTTATAAAGATATTTAAATTTGAAAGGTCTAAAATTTGTGCATTATAAAATTTTACTATTCAAGCAAGCAAGAGTTGTCTGTCTTACCTTTCAGAGTTTTTTTGCAGTGCTCGCAGGTAAAATGAGGTGACAGGGTTTGTCTTGATCCCTGACAGGCATGTCAAAATATGTTTTGTAGGTTTCACACATTTTATCAGATGCTGTCACAGAGTACTTTTTCGCTCTTATCTTGATAAATTGGCCACATACATAGCAGAATGCGTCTGGAGAATGTTTACAGCTTCTTAATGCTATCTCTGATAAAATCAGATAGGTCTATATGTTCACTTAGGCAGCTAAAACTAAACTGAAGTGGTGAGTGGTGAGCCCTTGTATATATATTACTGTGGAAAGAACTTTCTTGAAAATTCTTGTAAGTTCGAGAAAATTCTCTAGCAGCTACTCAGCACTAAATCTACCTGGAATGTTTTGGAAAATGGATAAATTTAAAAATTTCCTTATCCAGGTCACAAAAGCAAAGTTTGAAGAGAAAAATAAGTCTTTTTCATTTACTTTAGGCATAATCAATTGGGAAATAACACTTTCTGCAAAGCTGCACGAGGTCTATTTGCGCTAGTCGTCCCTGTTTTAGTAGTGTAAGACTAGAGGAAAGGCAGCTAGTCATCACCACCCACCGCCACCTCTTTGGCTACTCTTTTACCTACGAAGAGTGAGATTAACCGTCACCTTATTACGCTCCCACGGATGAAAGGGCGAGCATATTTGGTGTGATGGGGATTCGGACCCGCGACCCGCGGATTATGAGTCGAGTGCTTTGACCACTTGGCTTTGCCGGATTCGCAAAATCTAAGAAAGACGCACACATTTAACTGATTTCAAATCCTGATAATAATGTCCTGTGAAAATAAATCAAAAAACATTTAGTGCATGAATTATTTTTTACATATATTTTTTAGGATAACGATATAAAAAGTTGGGGACCAAATGTTTGATTTCTGCATATTATTTAATTAGATTTATCATACAAGACCTCAGTTTGTAGGCTCATAACACCTGTTTATCAACTGTGTTTTGCATTTCAAAATAGATATTTTTCTCATATAGATAGTTAAGGAATAACAAACTGATACGTGAATAGACTATACAATACTGAATTGTCAGAATAACTTTATTTTAATAGAAATATGGTAGCTCTCAGCTAGTGTACAATTCTTGAATACTTTTCCACTCAGTTAGACCCATGAACTGAATGTTTCTAATATTTCAAGTAATAGATAGGGGATTACAATCTTAGATCAATTGTTCAGGTTCGTAGTTAAACATTCATAGTAAATTTTCAAGATAACTTATCAAAGATGAAAAACTAAATCTGCACAGTTCAGATGTTGTTATTTTTCTTCTCGTATGAATCGGTAGTAAAGGGTTAGTAAAGAGAGATTTGTAAAGAAATGTTATCTGTCTTATTGTCAGGCATTCTGACGTTCTTGTAATTAAAACCTCGTACGTTTTTGGCCAAGGATAGAGAAGTGCTATCATAACCAGTGAGTAGTTCTCTCTTACAGTAGGTGACAACAACACAGTGCTATTTGAAGTTTCACACACACACAAAGAAACACTAACTTATCATAATTTTACGAAAACATACTAGACTTTATTAAATTATCGGAACGTTTTAGGTTACATTTCGAAATAAATGCAGGAATGTTCACGCATTTAGATTACAATTTGTGTTCTAATCTTGGATGACGTGTAAAAGTGTAATTTGAAAGGTAAGATGTTTCCAAAATGCACTTCAGAAAAAACAGAAAGTCACAAAATGGTTGTAAAAAATTGCTGAAGCACTGTGGTTGTAGGAGTTTCCGACAAGTGCTAGAGAGGTTACTGCAAGAAAAAGAAAAGATATTCCACGGAAGTTAAATGTTATATTAATACTAATGTCTATGATGTTGGAAGAAGTTTAAAACATGCTACCGAAACTCGAGCTTTCTTCATGAATAATCACTTAAAAAGGAAGTTATAGCTGGCAATACCACCACTTATATATGAAGTGCCACATTATACATTACTGCATATATTTTACAAAGAATGATGGTAGGGTTCAGTTTCCAATGAATCAAATCTTTTACTATATGACAAATGGATTAATTTAAAATCAGTTATTACCTACTATAGTACTTTTAATAAAACTTACCACTTGGAATGTAGTTATGATGAAAGAACTATTCTATAGTGGAACGTTAGAGGTTTCCACACTGTTTATCAACAAGGCAAGGACTTGTGAACATATATGAAAAAGAACTAGACTTATATGGAAGGTACTTTAATCTGGGTGATTTTTATAATTCATATATGTTCAGTTTTTACACAAACCTAGCCTACTATTGGCATCCCAGAGGTGATTTTTTATTAGTCTCTAACTGAAAATTGATAAGACCATGTCCAAGGCAGTTTTTCAAGCCTATACTTAGACACAGTGGTGGTCATTTTGAAAACCTTAAATTGTATATATTTGGGCATCACGTTTTGTTATGTAATGAGCAGTGAAGGTTTAGGCATCACTTTGTTTTTAAAGATATTTTAGAAGGGTTAGTTGCCTAATTGTAAAATATATCCTTTATTTTCCCGTATTATCGTAAGAAACCATAAATTGAAACGCGTTGTCAAGAACGTTTTTATTTTTATCATGATGATTTAATAATTTTTATTTGTTCTTTACATCTTCAAAGATAGAACGTATGCACGTTATGCTGATAGAGTCTCTTTATCTATAGTGTCCGAGAAGGTTCCCTTGATAATTAATTATGAAACAAATACTATCAACCAAAATAAATAAAATAAAAAAGACAAGAGTCAATAATGCGTCATCCGGTGTGATGACATGTTCATAGTCTCTTTATAAATAGTGTTGAGAAGGTTTCTTTGGTAATTAATTAAAAAAGCAAAGATTATAAATTAAATGACATAATATGAAAAATATAAATATTATTAACTGCCATCTAGTGTGATTACTTTTTCATATGATGCCACCTAGGATTGTAGCCATAATAACGTGCTCCTACTGTTGCTGATGTAAATCTATTTTACCACCCAGCAACGTGAACACATGTTCTCTGGTGTTAATACCGTAATCCTATTATATCGCCTAACAACACTCTCTCTGGTGTTATTGATGTACAAACTAAGTCAATGCCCTTGACATGTCATGGGAATTGGTAGAAATTGGGGCAAGGCCATGTTTGTTTATTTCCGGCTCCAGTTTGCCATCCTATACTATTCGAAGCGGTGTTTGAGTGGTACTAAAAGATGAATAAATATGACGTCAAAAGACCAACCTGTTTTAGTAACTTTAAAACAATCACAACATTATGTGAAATTATCGAAAAATGAATTTATTTTTGTTGCTAACTAAGGAATGACAAACTACTCCAGTAAGGTAGAACTAAGGAATGACAAACTACTCCAGTAAGGTAGAACTAACGAATGACAAACTACTTCAGTAAGGTAGAACTAACGAATGACAAACTACTCCAGTAAGGTAGAACTAAGGAATGACAAACTACTCCAGTAAGGTAGAACTAACGAATGACAAACTACTTCAGTAAGGTAGAACTAACGAATGACAAACTACTCCAGTAAGGTAGAACTAAGGAATGACAAACTACTCCAGTAAGGTAGAACTAACGAATGACAAACTACTCCAGTAAGGTAGAACTAACGAATGACAAACTACTTCAGTAAGGTAGAACTAACGAATGACAAACTACTCCAGTAAGGTAGAACTAACGAATGACAAACTACTCCAGTAACGTAGAACTAACGAATGACAAACTACTTCAGTAAGGTAGAACTAAGGAATGACAAACTACTTCAGTAAGGTAGAACTAAAGAATGACAAACTGCTCCAGTAAGGTAGAACTAAGGAATGACAAACTACTCCAGTAAGGTAGAACTAAGGAATGACAAACTACTCCGGTAAGGTAGAACTAAGGAATGACAAACTGCTCCAGTAAGGTAGAACTAAGGAATGACAAACTACTTCAGTAAGGTAGAACTAACGAATGACAAACTACTCCAGTAAGGTAGAACTAACGAATGACAAACTACTCCAGTAAGGTAGAACTAAGGAATGACAAACTACTTCAGTAATGTAGAACTAAGGAATGGCAAACTACTTCAGTCAGGTAGAACTAAGGAATGACAAACTACTTCAGTAAGGTAGAACTAAGGAATGACAAACTACTCCAGTAAGGTAGAACTAAGGAATGACAAACTACTTCAGTAAGGTAGAACTAAGGAATGACAAACTACTCCAGTAAGGTAGAACTAAGGAATGACAAACTACTCCAGTAAGGTAGAACTAAGGAATGACAAACTACTTCAGTAAGGTAGAACTAAGGAATGACAAACTACTCCAGTAGAACTAAGTGACAAACTACTCCAGTAAGGTAGAACTAAGGAATGACAAACTACTCCAGTAAGGTAGAACTAAGGAATGACAAACTACTCCAGTAAGGTAGAACTAAGGAATGACAAACTACTCCAGTAAGGTAGAACTAAGGAATGACAAACTACTTCAGTAAGGTAGAACTAAGGAATGACAAACTACTCCAGTAAGGTAGAACTAAGGAATGACAAACTACTCCAGTAAGGTAGGGAATGACAAACTACTCCAGTAAGGTAGAACTAAGGAATGACAAACTACTCCAGTAAGGTAGAACTAAGGAATGACAAACTACTCCAGTAAGGTAGAACTAAGGAATGACAAACTACTCCAGTAAGGTAGAACTAAGGAATGACAAACTACTCCAGTAAGGTAGAACTAAGGAATGACAAACTACTCCAGTAAGGTAGAACTAAGGAATGACAAACTACTCCAGTAAGGTAGAACTAAGGAATGACAAACTACTCCAGTAAGGTAGAACTAAGGAATGACAAACTACTTCAGTAAGGTAGAACTAAGGAATGACAAACTACTTCAGTAAGGTAGAACTAAGGAATGACAAACTACTTCAGTAAGGTAGAACTAACGAATGACAAACTACTCCAGTAAGGTAGAACTAAAAAATGACAAACTACTTCAGTAATGTAGAACTAAGGAATGGCAAACTACTTCAGTCAGGTAGAACTAAGGAATGACAAACTACTTCAGTAAGGTAGAACTAAGGAATGACAAACTACTCCAGTAAGGTAGAACTAAGGAATGACAAACTACTTCAGTAAGGTAGAACTAAGGAATGACAAACTACTCCAGTAAGGTAGAACTAAGGAATGACAAACTACTTCAGTAAGGTAGAACTAAGGAATGACAAACTACTCCAGTAAGGTAGAACTAACGAATGACAAACTACTCCAGTAAGGTAGAACTAAGGAATGACAAACTACTCCAGTAAGGTAGAACTAAGGAATGACAAACTACTTTAGTAAGGTAGAACTAACGAATGACAAACTACTTCAGTAAGGTAGAACTAACGAATGACAAACTACTCCAGTAAGGTAGAACTAAGGAATGACAAACTACTCCAGTAAGGTAGAACTAAGGAATGACAAACTACTTCAGTAAGGTAGAACTAAGGAATGACAAACTACTCCAGTAAGGTAGAACTAAGGAATGACAAACTACTCCAGTAAGGTAGAACTAAGGAATGACAAACTACTTCAGTAAGGTAGAACTAAGGAATGACAAACTACTTCAGTAAGGTAGAACTAAGGAATGACAAACTACTCCAGTAAGGTAGAACTAAGGAATGACAAACTACTCCAGTAAGGTAGAACTAAGGAATGACAAACTACTCCAGTAAGGTAGAACTAAGGAATGACAAACTACTCCAGTAAGGTAGAACTAAGGAATGACAAACTACTCCAGTAAGGTAGAACTAAGGAATGACAAACTACTTCAGTAAGGTAGAACTAAGGAATGACAAACTACCTCAGTAAGGTAGAACTAAGGAATGACAAACTACTCCAGTAAGGTAGAACTAAGGAATGACAAACTACTCCAGTAAGGTAGAACTAAAGAATGACAAACTACTCCAGTAAGGTAGAACTAAGGAATGACAAACTACTCCAGTAAGGTAGAACTAAGGAATGACAAACTACTCCAGTAAGGTACAACTAAGGAATGACAAACTACTTCAGTAAGGTAGAATAACGAATGACAAGCTACTCCAGTAAGGTAGAACTAACGAATGACAAACTACTCCAGTAAGGTAGAACTAACGAATGACAAACTACTCCAGTAAGGTAGAACTAAGGAATGACAAACTACTCCAGTAAGGTAGAACTAAGGAATGACAAACTACTTCAGTAAGGTAGAACTAAGGAATGACAAACTGCTCCAGTAAGGTAGAACTAAGGAATGACAAACTACTCCAGTAATGTAGAACTAAGGAATGACAAACTACTCCAGTAAGGTAGAACTAAGGAATGACAAACTACTCCAGTAAGGTAGAACTAAGGAATGACAAACTACTCCAGTAAGGTAGAACTAAGGAATGACAAACTACTCCAATAAGGTAGAACTAAGGAATGACAAACTGCTCCAGTAAGGTAGAACTAACGAATGACAAACTACTTCAGTAATGTAGAACTAAGGAATGGCAAACTACTTCAGTCAGGTAGAACTAAGGAATGACAAACTACTTCAGTAAGGTAGAACTAAGGAATGACAAACTACTCCAGTAAGGTAGAACTAAGGAATGACAAACTACTCCAGTAAGGTAGAACTAACGAATGACAAACTACTCCAGTAAGGTAGAACTAAGGAATGACAAACTACTCCAGTAAGGTAGAACTAAGGAATGACAAACTACTCCAGTAAGGTAGAACTAAGGAATGACAAACTACTCCAGTAAGGTAGAACTAAGGAATGACAACTACTTCAGTAAGGTAGAACTAAAGAATGAGAAACTACTCCAGTAAGGTAGAACTAAAGAATGACAAACTACTCCAGTAAGGTAGAACTAAAGAATGACAAACTACTCCGGTAAGGTAGAAGTGAGGAATGAATGTTGACTAGTTTTAGCCACTTAGCAAAAGCACAAACTTGTAACCTGAAACTTTCATAAGTTATTCCTTACCGTTCCTGTTAAAATGTGAACAGAAACAAAGAAAAGTTTTCATATGAAAGAATTCGAAACAAACTGGAGGTTCATAACCAATGGTGACAAGTTACAGACAACTTGTTTAGTCGGAATCTCAAATGGCAAAGATAAAACCTAAAAACATAAGAACAGTGGAAGTGTCGGCCTCCTCCTAATGACAAGGTTGAGGAGAGTATTGTATGGCATGACACTCGACTCACGATTTGAGAGTCACCAGTTCGAGTACCGTTCCCGAATATGTCAGACATGAAGGCGTTATAATGTGATAGCCAAACCCACTATTCGTTGGTAAACAGTAGCTCAAGAATTGGTGGTGGATGGTGCCTTGACTAGCTGCTTTCTTTCTAGTACATCATTCCAAACTTATAGATGGTTGGTGCAGATAGCCTTCAAATAGCTTTGCACGAAATTCAAACAAATAAAGAAAACAAATATTTTCTAAAGAAACGACAGAAAAAGGATCAATAGGATAACATTTCAAAACAATTTAACATATTTATTAGCATTGTATGTATAAAATTACATCATTTAAGTGTTGAACTGTTTCAGGTATGTAACAGAAAACGAGAATGAGGATACAGTGTAATGTTGTGAATGAAAAACAAACACGTTTTTATGGAACTCGTTCTGATTTTGTGTAAAAACAACAAGTTCGCCAGTAATACTTGACATCCATTTTTTGTCAAACCTGAAAACAGAAATGGTACGACGAAGCATCGTACATATTCTGGAATAACCTAATTTTTTCAATGTTTTTATAATGTAGTTTTAAGAATACAAGTCTTTTATACCATCTAAGATTATTACCACAAAACGATTGCGATCTAGGATTATTACCATAAAATGATCACAGTCTAAAAATATTACCACAAAATGGTTACGAGTTAAGATTATTACCATAAAACCATCACGATCTAAAATTACTACCATTAAATGATCACAGTCTAAAAATATTACCACAAAATTGCTACGATTTAATATTATTACCACAAAACGATCACAACATAAATTTACTACCACAAAAAATAACTATATAATATTACAACAAAACGATCACGATCTGAGATTATTACCCTAAAACGATCACAACCTAAGAATATTATTCAACAAACGAAACGATCACAATCTAAAATTATTATCACAAAACGGTTTGACTGTAACATTATAACGCCCCCACAGCTGAAAGGGCAAGCATATTTGGTGTGACACGAATTTGAACCCGCACCCCTCACATTACGAGTCTAGCGCCCTAACCAACTGGATATGCCAGGCCATTTTATTGAATATAATTTAAGTAAAACACCCGCGATACAAAACAACCCTTTATGGATTCATAAATGTTTGGAGGATTGTTTATTTGCTTTGTTTTTTTCAGCAAATCCACATCGAGCTATCTGCTGTGTGCAATCCTGGACCTAACCCGGATTCTAGTGTTGTAAATCTTTAGACTTACTGCTATCTTACTGGGGGACAATTCGAAATGAATAATGACTCGGAATAATAAATCAAGCTTGGTATTACCAGAAGAATAAATTAACATTTGCTGTGGACATAAATGTTAAATCACCCAACGTTACTGTTAGAAAAATGACGCCAATTCGATAGTATCAGTTGTAATGGTACGTTTCGAACAAATGGCAGTAGTATGCCATTTTTGATAAACGATCATAAATAGCTATAGCATTCAGGTGAGTAGCGCCATCAGATTGAGAGCGTCAGTTATTCAAACTTCTCTTCTTATGTGATTATCTTCTATAATACTAACAATTAATGGAAAAAGACACAAAAACTTAACATTGGTAGGAGGTTGAAAAGAAAAATCTTATCATTTCGAATGAGTTCCAGCTATTTTCAGGGCGTCGTAATAAACTGTTGAAAATAAAATGTGTTTTTATCCTTTCCAAAATTGACAATGACTGAAACTTGCTGGAAAACCATGAATATATTTTCAAATATGCAGTTCGAGAAAGAGTTTGGTATTTCAATGTTGGTCCGGCATGGCCAGGTGGGTTAAGGCGTGCAACTCGTCATCTGGGGGTCGCGGGTTCGAATCACCGTCGCACCAAAAATGCTCGCCTTTTTAGCCGTGGGGGTGTCATAATGTTATGGTCAATCTCACTATTTGTTAGTAAAAGAGTAGCCCAAGAGTTGGCGGTGGGTGGTGATGACTAGCTGCCTTCCTTCTAGTCTTACACTGCTAAATTAGGGACGGCTAGCGCAGATAGCCCTCGTGTACTTAAGATAGCCCTTTGTTTCTTAAGAAGCATTATTTGACTGTGTCAGTTATTCTCCCTCTGTTCTAGTTATTTTAATGGCTGCTGAACTGTTTTGATATTTTCATGAAATCCATCTACTTCTCCTTTCTCCTGTTAGGAGATTTTGTATTCTTTCTTGCACTGTTTTTGAACCATTTTATTTTATGGATGGTGCTAGAATTGTTCAATTGAAATGGAAAGATGAGATCACTTGATGTTGTAAACATGTCATCTTTAAAATTGATGTCATTTGAACGTGAGACTTACTCTTGAAATTCAGACACTGACCACTGATGCAATTTTGAGCATTACCAACGTTACAAATACATAACGGCTCTTGTATATGTAATGTAGATTGTCAATAATTCGTACGCTACAGTGAGGAACGTTTGGACACATTGGAATGTCTGTAAGATGTTGAAAATAATGGAAAATCACCTATTAATACCCCAAAATGTTACACTTGGTTACTAAAAATATATTTTAGTGTCATATTTGTTAGCATTGAATGAGTAAATAAGATTCAACAACTTTTATTGCAAATGTCACCAGTATTTACTATTCACATGTTTCTCTTTAGATAAAGCTTTCTGACAGCAGAGCTATAACAGTAAGTTTAAATCAATATGAAATAGTATTATGTCAATTTACATTTAACAGCTAGGAGTTGCGGTCAGAATTTTCAACCTGAACAACACCTTATGTTGGGATAAACAGGCAACTGAGAAATATCTATGGTTTAGATGTAGCCGTCTTTGATATTGAACTATTACCAAAAAGAAAGCAGCCAGCCATTAGTATCCGTCGTTACCAGGGGCGTTGTCTTGCTCCTTGAATTAAGCATCGGTATTGACTATCACTTTTATAGTACACTCAGATCTCTAAGGGTAGAGCGTATTCATTAGCTTTATGTTTGGAATTTCGGACTTTCCGATATAAAGCTTGTAACACCAGCCACAAGGCTATGTTTCGTTCTGTACGTTTAATGATGAGAACAGAATTACATGTTACTCACTCAAATACTACGTTTTTAAGGATTCGAAACAATATAATGGGTAAAGCTTTCACCAGTAAGATTGAATTAACTTAAATGGAAAGCTCAGCAATCCATTATTATGTAAGATTGTTTCTTTGTTTGTTTTGAATTTCGCGCAAAGCTACTCAAGGGCTATCTGCGTTAGCCGTCCCTAATTTATTAGTGTAAGACTAGAGGGAAAGCAGCTTGTCATAACCACCCACCACCCACTTTTGGGCTATTCTTTTACCAACAAATAGTGGAATTGACCGTCACATTATAATGACCCCACGGCTGAAAAGGCGAGCATGTTTAATGTGACATGGATCGAACTCGCGACCCTCAGATTACGAGTCGAACACCTTAACCCACCTGGCCATACCGGGTCTTATAATGTAAGATGTCTAGCAGTACAAGATAGTTTCAACAATTCTCTTTAGCTCTTGTCTGTTTGTTTGGTTTTCGATTTTCACGCAAAGCTACATGAGGGCTATTTGCGCTAGACGTCCCTAATTTAGCAGTGTAAGATTAGAGGAAAGGCAGCTAGTCACCACAACCACCTCCAACTCTTGGGCTACTCTTTTACCAACGAATAGTGGGATTAACCGTCACATTGTAACACATCCACGGCTAAAATGGCGAGCATGTTTGGTGTAATGGGGATTTTAACCTGCGACCCTGTATTACAAATCGAGTGCCTTTGCCGGGCCAACTGTTGTATCCCAGACATTGATCAACAGATATTGTTTTCAATGTATTAACTAAAACATTATGTTTTTTGCAAACTAAATGACAGTAGAAATATTTTAGCAAAGATTTTATATACATGGATTTGTCCCTTTTTTGCATCTTTAGAAACTAAAAAAAAACAAATAATTTAATTGCATAAACAATTTTTTTTATTTCATTTAGTTTACTAAAGATGACAGCACCACTTTGTTAAAAGATAAAATACACATCTGAATATTATCGACTAGCTTTGTTTACTTTCTACTAAAATGATGTGTAGAAATTATGTGCCAAAGAAATTATTTACGAAATATCAGTTTTTACTTTTGAAACACTATTTAAATATTTAATAATCTTATATGTTTATAAATGTCGCACAAAGTGTTTGTTTAGGGAGCTCAAGTTGTAGATTTTTTTCGCCCCCTGGGGCAGTATTAAGCTAATAGCTGTATGTAAATACAAGTTGGTCAATTCACCATTAAAATATCTTTTACTCTATGCTGTCTAACTTTATGTTTTATTATTATACAGCATCTTTTATTTTTTATGATTTTGAAGCATAAAAATTGGAAAATAATTATATTGCAATTCGTTAGCAAGGGTTAGCTTTCGCAGTGATTTTTTACACTTTCATCGCTTTGATCGGTTATTATATACACTGTTCCGAAAGTGTATTAACTTTAAATAAAATTTACATTTAAACTGAATAATTTTAAAAGTCCTAACAAAAGCTTATTTTGATAAAGGTTAATAACGAAACTTGCAATGCATGTGCTACCATCTGGTGATTAATTTAGAAACTCTATGTTAAGGAAAATTCAATTTCTGTTATTATCAAATTGTCATTAAACGTTGCTTTAAAAATCAAAGCGACTTCTAGCTAAAGTTCTAGTAATCAAAGAAAATCAAACCGTGTTAACATCTATAAGTAGATATTCGAAACCTTATTAATTCTTTATACGCTTAATAATTTTTACTACATAACTAAACTTTACTAGCATGACTTTAACAATTGATTTCACAATAACGTGTATAATTATTTTTTAACAAAATTTTAAAATGTTCTTAAGGCTATGTCGTCTTTGAAGGAATCAAGATTCATGAATCACCACTGACAGAAAGTACAACGACATATGTTTAATGAGGCCAACAGTGTTTTTCAATCTAACATATCACACCATTGATAACACAATATAATAGTGGTGGAAAACTAACAGATTGTTTCAAGATAACACATTACAAAACTGATATTGGTGGAAAACTAACAGGTTGTTTCAAGATAACACATTACAAAACTGATAGTGGTGGAAAACTAACAGGTTGTTTCAAGATAACACATTACAAAACTGATAGTGGTGGAAAACTAACAGGTTGTTCCAAGATAACACATTACAAAACTGATGTGGTGGAAAGCTAACAGAACAGGTTGTTTCAAGACAACACATCACAATTTTATTGTGCATGTTATCTTGCTTTTCACTAATTAGTAATTTATTATCAGCTAGATCTACAGTTAGGTTTTCAGACATACTTAATCATTTAAAAGTCGATATTCTAAGGGAGACTTCAGTGGGATTTCGTTTAATTATGATGTTTGAAAGTTTTGATTTTAAGTTTTGTTTTAATTTGATCTCCCAATGTTTTTATTTTAATATTTCAAGCGAATTTTAAGTTAGGCTTCGTTGAAGTCTGATAAATAAATGGTTCTGTTTTACACGTAAAAAAAAGCAGTTTGGTGAATGTGAATTATATATATAAAGTAATATTGCATAAAAGAATGCATCCATAAGTTTAGTTTCCATGGTGGACAACTCGAGCAATAACTACAAGGTATCATTATGTAGAACGTTTACATATTTTCAAAGCAAAATTCAAACCAAGAATCACACATCTTTCGTGTGACCTTTATAACAAATAACATAAAATATGACTGAAAAAAATATTCTTCATGAGCGTAAAATACGCTCATAATAGCTTTTATAATATATAAACATTAAGCCTGATTCTAAGCAGAAAAACAAGTAAATATATTTTAAACGCTTCTGAGATCCTGAACACGTTTTAATCATATTAAGTAATACAAGACAGATAGATACAAGCAAGCAATCCACTCTCTCTCGTATAACTTTGCTAATGGTTGGAGTCTCTTAGTCGTTGGTGGAAATCTAATTAGTGAACCACTTTTCGCCTCAGTCACTTATTCTGATGATGTAGTATCAAAAATACTTTAATCGTAGCGATATAGTTTTTACCTAGATAACAGATCCCAGCTTTTTATTTTGTATTTTTTGTACATTTTCTCCACGTCAAAGCAATAGCAAGTAACCTATGCTATAAAGTTGTTTTAGAGCTGTAACTAAAGTTCATTGGATAATTACGGTCCATAAATATATCTCGTCTTTTGCATAGATTCTGTAGCTTGTCTTTTTTAAACAACGGTTAAAAAACTGCCTATTATGTGCTCATTATAATTATGAATTCACTGTATGCACTGCAGTTTCCTGCAAAGTATCTAATTTATCATTCGATCACGATTTAATTATAGAACTTGACTGGTTGGAATTAATTGCTTTGTTTAATTGTACTTTTAACTAAATTGTTTCAACACTTGCTGTCTGTTCTTCTGTTATTGTCTTTTCCTTGCTTCATTTGTTTATACAATAAGGCAAGTCGAAGAGTAAACATAAAGATGATGATATAAGATGTCACTTTGACCACGCAGTTTGTATAATACTTTAAGACATATAAAATAATAGATAATAATTTTTAATCAGTTGCATGCTCTCCCTTACTAACATTTATCTATCAATAAAGCATGTGATTAATAGTGTTCATTGATTGATTAGGGTATCCAAATGTCTCAACAATCCAGAACATCTATTTAATTACAATTCACATTAATGAGGTATTTCTGCTATGTCAGTAATAACGAACAAACTAAACTCAGTACATTTAATTCATAGATATGACAGCAAAGCTCTCTAAAACTTTTTTGAATTTATTACTAATTGTTTTTTACAGTTACAAACCAGAACTAGTTTTCCCCATCAGAACTGGGTTCAGTGTAAGCTCAGTTGCTATCTGTCTTTTCTAAAGAATTTAAAATTTAGTTTAAATAAAAAAAGTTAAATCCTTGCTTTTGTATAACACAAGCCACCCTCGAACTCGTTTATTTACGAGTCTAAATCACGAAACTACTGAGTCACGATGCCCCAAATTGGCCGTTCTACAAATTATGCCATAGGTTACTGTTACTACAACAGTATACATAAAAAACTTGCAATATATATATATATATATTAAAAAATATTATAAAGTATATGTCGATTTTGTTAGTTTGTGTCAGAAATTTCTAAAAAAAGCTACAAAAAGAGCTATCTGTGCGCAGCTGTCTCTACGTTTGAACTGATAGACTAAATGAAAGGCATCTATTTAAAAGAACTTGCCGCTAACTCTTGGGCTATTCATCTGATGGAATAGTGAGATATGACCGTTATTCTTACAGAACAACTTTTGCCCCGCAGTTCAGAGGGCGTTGTTGCAGCAACCAGATACAGAAAGTGAATCTTCGGATCCAAAGTGCAGGTATTCTAACCAGTCAGTCGTTTATAATTTATTTGTTTAAAATAAAGCGCAAAGTTACACAAGGGACTATCTATGATCTGCCTACCACCGGTTTCGAAACCCGGTGTTTAGCGGTGGGTGTCCGCAGACATACCGCTGTGCTACTTGGGGGTTAGTCGTTTATGGTCCAGAACGTGGTGAATAAAAAGATTGAACGTACTATTAGAAATGGACCAAGAATCGGACCTGGCTCATATTAAGTCTCTCAGAAAGAAGTGATTTAGTTTTTACTAAAGTAAATTAAAGTAGGATTTCATTCAACCAAAAAATATTGTCATTTAGAAAGATTAACAGCTTAAAAAATCAATTGAGCTAACTTCATAAGGCCTGAATTACTTATGGTGAAATATTATTTTCTTATAAAAGATAATTAGTCTAGTCAAGTGTAGTATAATATAATACAATAATAATTATGATAACATTCGTAAAATATGTAGGGTCCATCGTTTCCCAGACTGTGGATCCATGGTTTCGAGGTACTCACCCCGTTACCACAAAAACATAATAAAAACTCGTGTTCTGTTACATTGAGGCCATGGATGTGTTATAAGAGTGACGATCAAAACCCATGATTCGAATAGACTATTCCAGGAATTGTCATTTAGGTGTCTTCCCTCTAGTATTTCACTTTAACATTAGGGACAGCTAGCGCAGATAGTCCTTGAGTAGCTTTTACGCTAAAATAAATAAAAAAGCGAATAAAACTGTACACCAACCGCACACAGACTGATTTTAAGGTATTTAGGTTCGATACAAGAAGAAATAATGATCGTATAAATGAACTCGCGATTAAAACGATATTACTGTATCGTTAATCAATATATATATATTCATATGCTCTCATTAAAAAAATATTATGTTTATTGTACTTCGAATAGTGCCTGCGTATTTTAGGTTACATTATATATCTCGCATTGAAATTTATATTCACTGTGGTTTAGAAACGCTCATCTAATCACAAAAACATGATATTATTAAACAATACCATATGATTTGTTTACAGAATGATATTTTGTTTCAACATTGGCTCATCTAATTTCTTTCAGTTAACACATACATTTTACACCAGTTTCTTGAGCTAACACATCAAATTAATTTCGTTAATTCGTATGCAAACACATCAGTTTTAGTCAGGTTAATGAAGACCTACCTGCAAGTCTCTTAGCTGCTAATCGAGGTGTAATTATACTAATGTCTTTTTATGTAATTAAGACATAATTACGTCTGTTCCTAATTAATTTAAGTATAATTATAATGGTCTACTTTTTGTAAGTCTAGAAATAGTTATACTAGTCTTCGTTCTGTGTAATTAAGACATAATTATATTACATCCTAATTAAATTAACTGTTTTATAGTGGTCTCCTTTTAGTAAGTCTAAATGTAATTATTCCAATTTGTTCCGAGTCTGGCGCTGATAGCCCAGTTCTTTTGTGCTATAAAACACTTAACTAACCAACCAACCAACCAATTGTTTCGAGTTAAGGCAGAAGGAATTATATTAATACTTTTCCAGTCAGTTAACCGTAATTACATTCGACTCTATTTAATGCAAATGATATTATAGTTATCTATGTTCAATTGATTAATATGTAATTGCAATATTTATTTTCTAGTCAGTTCACATGTGATTACATTGGATTCTGATTAGTTCAGATATACTTATATTGATCTTGTTTGGTTCAGTTTATTTTCTTTTTTTATTTGCTAACTTCACTCTAGCTTCATTTGACTTTATTCACGCGTGTTTACAATTTGATTTTGAAGTTTCTAAACTAAACAATTCCAATAGTTTCCTTCCAGCTGCTATTGACTTAGTTTGGACGGCATAATTTCACTTGTGTATGTCAGATTTCGTATATACTGTTGAAAAAAACAAAAACTTTCTCAGGAATATCTTATTACACCAAAAGCTTTTGATTTATATGGAAAATAGATAGAAATACATGCATACATATATATATATATATATAAACGAAGACTAAATTTGGTTTCAACTGTACTATTAAATAGTTTTTTGTTCGATAATCTTTTGTTGTGAGAACTTAACAATAACAAAACTTTTCAACTTAATGTAGTGACAGACAGAGCCGGATTAAAGTTTAAATAGGAAATGACATTCAGATTGTACTGTGATCAGGGCCAGATTAAAGTTTAAATAGGAAATGACATTCAGATTATACTGTGATCAGGGCCAGATTAAAGTTTAAATAGGAAATGACATTCAGATTGAACTGTGATCAGGGCCGGATTAAAGTTTAAATAGGAAATGACATTCAGATTGTACTGTGATCAGGGCCGGATTAAAGTTTAAATAGGAAATGACATTCAGATTGTACTGTGATCAGGGCCAGATTAAAGTTTAAATAGGAAATGACATTCAGATTGTACTGTGATCAGGGCCGGATTAAAGTTTAAATAGGAAATGCCATTCAGATTGTACTGTGATCAGGGCCAGATTAAAGTTTAAATAGGAAATGCCATTCAGATTGTACTGTGATCAGAGCCGGATTAAAGTTTAAATAGGAAATGACATTCAGATTGTACTGTGATCAGGGCCGGATTAAAGTTTAAATAGGAAATGCCATTCAGATTGTACTGTAATCAGGGCCGGATTAAAGTTTAAATAGGAAATGCCATTCAGATTGTACTGTGATCAGGGCCGGATTAAAGTTTAAATAGGAAATGTCATTCAGATTGTACTGTGATCAGGGCCGGATTAAAGTTTAAATAGGAAATGACATTCAGATTGTACTGTGATCAGGGCCAGATTAAAGGCAACTGATGCCCTAAGCACAGTCCAACAATGGTGCCCCCCTCAGCCCCTCCATTGCTTAACTGACAAGACATTAAGACTCAATTGGTGCTGAAAGTGAAATAAAAGTTTGAAAATTTATAACCATACTTCAGTTTTGTTCCAGGTCAGACCTCACAACTATATTAAATAAAGAAAGTTTTATTTTATTTATTTAACAGATTGGACATGGATCAAAATCAAGCAATGATTGAGGCCTTTTATTTATAAATGATGAGGGAAATCACTTGTTTGATTAATGATAATTACAAAGAATTATTTTCACTGTATATTTGTTTTCACTCTGAGTTAACAATTCTCACTTTGATGTTAACAAATTCACACTCCGATGTAACAAAAATGAAAAATCTACTCAAAACCCTTTCAGTAAAAAAATTCTCACTTTGATGTTAACAATTTCTCATTTTGAGCTTAAAACTCTGTAAGCAAATTATTTACTTATATCTTAATATTTTGTCTTCTAAAATTATTTTATGAAGTTCAGCATGACTGAATCTGGTTTTTACAGTTTCTGTTGCACTGAACTTATGGTGCACATATGACTGAAACTGCTGAAGCTCGGCAGAGAGATTAATGTCCAAGTCCTCTGGGTAAGCATCAATTAGCTTTTGGAAACACTGACAGTACCTTTCAGTTTCAGCAGATGAAGTGACATCATTTGGCACATCTCTTAGGAAAGAAAAATCTGTTTACTATTTCTTTGTACATCTCTTCTCATCTGGGTTTTCAGCTTGTCAACAATTGTGTAGAAGGTGGTCATATGAACTTTATCTCTGGCATTCAGATCTACTTCGTGTGCATCTCTGTTATTTAGTACCTTCTTTCTGACACATTTGCAAGTTTTAGCTGCATTGTAATCAACATCTGGTAGTATTACCTTTGCTTCAAATCTTTCAAAGTAATCCTCTAAAGTGGGTAGTTGGTCAGCTAATGACCCGTACAGATATGCAAGTGTTTTTAAGTTCACATCCTCATTTTGCAGAATTTGCTTTATGAAACTTTTGCAAACTCTCATCCCACATAAAAACAGATTGTAGCTCTTGTATCTTTTGTCTACCTTTTGTGACTGTTCTTCAACTAGACATTCTAAAGCTTCCAAAATCTTAACGAAAAACTTCAAAATTGCTGTTGTTGCCATAGCATGTGCCTCCCATCTGGTATCAGAAAAGGATTTTAACACACTTTTATTTCCAAGACGAGCTTTAAGAATTTTCCACTGGCTGGTTGAGGCTGAAAAAATGTATAGAGCAAATGCATTGTAGAGAAAAATTAACTGCCACTTGACAGCAGTCAACAGCACTTCAGCCTATCAGATTTAGTGAATGGGCTGCACACGGCACATATATGGCAAACCTATTTTCTTCTAAAATCTTTTGCTGCATCCCCTTATAACGCCTACACGTTAGCAACATTGTCGTAAGACTGACCCATACACTTTGAAAAATTGAGTTTGCAAACTTCATGTAAGTACTGTAATACCTGGTTTGCCATTTGCTCACCGGTATGACTTTTCAGTTCCAGAAAAGTTAAAAAAAACGTTCAGTAGGCTGCCCATCTTTTAAGTAGCGAAGTACAACACTTAACTGATCTATATGTGATAGATCTGGTGCCGAGTCAGCTGACAAGTTAAAATAACCAGAAGAACTGACTTTATCAACAATGAACATGTGGACCTTCTGAGCCATTGGTTCAATGAGTTCTTCACAGGTGGTTTTGGACAAGTAAGAAGGACTTCCTTTTCAAGAATTTCCATATTTAGAAATGTGTCCTGCTAAAAATAGATCAAACTGACTTATGAGCTCAAGCAGCCTAAAAAATTCCCATTCTGCAGTGAACCAAATCTTTCATCTGTTGCTCGGAAAGCCAGGCCATGTTCAGCTAACATACGAATAACAGCTATTACACGCTCCAAGACATGTTCCCAGTAACTGCACTTTTCTTTAATTTGTTTTACAACTCTTGTCGCAAGCCTAAACCTTGTCTGTAAGTTAAGTATGTTAGCATAGAGTCTCGGCGAGTAGTGCTTCTTTCATGATGATCAATTACAATAGTATTCGCCAGTCACTGAACCCTTCTCTTTCAACAAAACGCAAGGAAAATTTAGAGGCAAAAAAGTTTACAAAGCAGTAAACTGGCTCTGGTGATGGTGAAAACAATAACAACTGTCTCTTGTATTGCTTACCATTGGCCTTTACCCCAAAGAAAAGTTTTTGCGAACAGTATCTCGTTGGTTTGCCACTATTGAAAGTCCGGCAGGATTTGCCAAATGGCCCATTGTGGTGTTGACAGTCAGTGAGTCCACAAGCAATCCAGTAAGCCACATCATCAGCAGAGATATCGAGTCACAACCCTGGATCTTTTGCTTTAGTTTCTTCATCTTTTGAAGACTGAAGCACCAGTAGTTTTTCATTTTCAGCAATTATTTCAACTTCAGACTGGCTTGTAGAGCAACTTGCATCAACATTAACACTGGTGATATCAGGAGAATTTACAGACAAAGTGAGATCAGTTGTGAGACTTGTGCCAGTTGAGCCAGCCTGTGACACCTCAACGTAATCATGATGTTCTGACTTTGAAGTGGACAAAGTGGTACTTGTAGGTGTGGAACTTGGTTCAACTTCAATCTTGTTAGAGTCAGATGTAGTACAAGTGACTTCTGATGGCGAAGATGGGTTTTTGATTTGGAAGATCATGTTGTGAAAAAATTAGTCAGTTTTCCAATCTTGGCCACTAAATCCAAAGCCCTTTGTTGGTTCTTTTTTGCCAGTTTTCTCTTTGTGCACCACTTGATTGAACACATTTTATTGTGCAGGCTGAAAAATACAGAAACAAAAATAAAACAACACACAAAAGAACATAGATCATATATAGTTATAATGACTAGAAAAATGCTGAAATTCATAAGGAAAAACGTTGGTAAGACAGTCAAACATACCAATCTCTGGGTCTACATTTAGACAAATATTGCCATAAAGTTATCCTAGGACCTAGCTCCATCAGCACATAAACATGAATTCATAAATACCTTTATTGATTTGCTGCATTCTGATTGGTTGAAAACCATTCAAGACTGGCTTCAATCCATTTTAGGAGAATCAGTTTTCAGTCATTGCAAAAGTTTCATTAATGTTGTTGCTATGATAGCTGTATGCAAGAAGCAATGACAGTGGTAATATGCAAATCCACTGTGAGCCAAAAAGTATTCCAAAATAATTTATGATCAACAACACATACTGTAGTAGCATGTATACATAGTGATCATTCTGTACTGGGACACATACATAACATATAATCAATTGTAAACTGTACTGCACATTGAACTACTAAGTACTGGGTTAGGCCTAGGCTAGATTACCTTAATCCTAATCAAATATCTGAAGAATGAGTTGTAACCTCAACATTGAGCTCAGTTTTGACCTGGGGATCCAAGATGAGCCAACAAACCATACATCTACAAAATTATCATATTTCTGAAATTCTGCATTCCTGGATGCAAAGGCAAATTCAAAACGACAGCTTTAAATTGGGAATAGTCCACTTCATTACTCCAGGATACAGTAGCGTTTTCAGTGTACTTACACTAAACTAGTTACAGTAGTTAGGCCTAGTGTTATTGTCACTGTTATCAGATGACAACACTAACGTTACGCCTAATGCTAATTCATTGCAACTGAGGCTACTAACGTTAAGCCTTGGTGCTCAGTACTAACCTTGCACACATGAACTTGTTCAATTCATGCACTTTATCAGACAATTCTAAATTGATTTTGTTGATTTGTCGGTTCTTTACAGTATCTATGTATGAAGACGGTGCCACAGTACTGTACTACTACTGGAAGTATAGTGTATACATAACAACGTTAAGAATCATGCTTGTACATGTCTAAGTCTTACGCAATTTGATCTAAAAGGTCGAAATATTGCCTTTAGACTGCTCCGATCAGTCAATTATTTTCCCAGCTTTTCAGAAATGTAATAGAACACATACTGATCTGAATTTAGTGTCGCAAAATAGTTGAATTACACCTAAAAGTTTGTCGTCGTTGTCCGTGTTTCTGTCTCGGATAGTTCGTTCGTCACATAAAAAATATCATTAGAGGGCCTAGTCGGACCATTATGACGTCAGGATAGAATCAAGGAAGAAATAAGGAGATTATAATTGCGATCTCCATTTCTGGGTCTGAAAATGGGATATTTGACAACATTTGTTGGCTATTTATCTCCTAAGTAAATCTCAGCTTCAGATCTGTTTTTTCATTACAAAATCACAAGGGAATACATACATGCCCAAATACTCTTATATGTTACATGTTTTCTATAAACTGTCGCATTGCTACAGTGGCATTCCTTTCTAAACTTTTTTCTTGGTATGATAAATTTCAAAACATGTACTCATACACAAAAGAGATTTTTTTACAGCAAGTTGTTTGAGGGCAAAAAATTAGGGTTCAGAAAATCTTCAGTGAGAAATACACTTATAAAAATATTACAAAACACACGTGAATAAT
Organism: Tachypleus tridentatus; assembly: GCF_004210375.1. Taxonomy (NCBI): domain Eukaryota; kingdom Metazoa; phylum Arthropoda; class Merostomata; order Xiphosura; family Limulidae; genus Tachypleus; species Tachypleus tridentatus. Next base: position 160,957,860 of record NC_134834.1, read on the forward strand.
GCAGTACAAACGCAGATAAAACTAAGACAAACGAGACAATAATCCAAATATAACGTACGAAAACAGAAGCTCATTGTTTGTTTTTGAATTTCGCGCAAAGCTACTCGAGGGCTATGTGCGCTAGCCGTCCCTAATTTAGCAGTGTAAGACTAGAGGGAAGGCAGCTAGTCATCACCACCCACCACCAACTCTTGTGCTACTCTTTTACCAATGAATAGTGGGATTGACCATCACATTATAATGCCCCCACGGCTGAAAGGGCGAGCATGTTTGGTGCGACGGGGATTCAAACTCGCGACCCTCAGATTACGAATCGAACGTCTTAACCCACTTGGCCATGCTGGGCCGAAACAGAAGCCGAAAATAACATAAAATTCGTCACGTCTCTGTACACATCTGTCACCATTTCGTTTGACTTATGTTTCTGTGGTATTATACTCTTATTTTTCTGTAGATGTGAGTGAATAAAGTGGTAAAAGGTAAAACAAAACAGTTCCACTGCCTATAATTTTTTTTATAAATAGCCACAACAGAAGGAATGAATGATAAAAATATTTCATCTTCAAGGTCAGACATAACATACGATGATCTTTTACCTGATGATGATTGATGATTTCATCAACATTTTGTACTGCTCTTTACAGTAATATTTCACAAATCAGTGACTTCTTACTTCAGATACATAGTTTAATGGTTTATAGAAACTTTAGTCACTCATCGAGCCAAATAAAACGTTTTTTTTTTTTCAAACAATGCACAGTAAAGTTGAACACGGCAGATTAAGACAAATACAAAAAAATCGACTAAAATTGGGTGTGGCAGGGAAAGAGTTAAGGGCATGATAGCTAGGGGAAAAACAGTGACACCCCTTTCCCTTGGTGCCCTAAGCACGTGCTTATTTTTCTTAATGTTTAATCCATGGCTGGTGGCAGTGTTACTTAGTGTAATGTGCTTTTCATATTTGTTTGTTTTGTTTGAGAAAAAGTTGCTCACGGTATTTGTTTCCATCTCTAGTTCTGAAGCTGATAAAAGGAAGAGAACCCTCCAACAATACCTAATGCCAATTCTTGGGCTGTCTTTATTAGCGATTAGGTGGATTGAGTGGCACATTATAACGCTTCTAAAATTGAAAAGGCGAGCATGTTCAGCACCGGAATTCGATCTCACAAATTAAGTAACCTAATCACCAGGCCATTCCAGGCCACTATTCTGTAGTAAGGAGTTTCGGTATTTTTTGCAATCCATGTTTTAAATTTAGTTATTTATTACAGGTTAGGCTTTTATATCAACAGTATATGTGAATTCAACAAGCTAGAAAACAATTTAGAATACCCAGATAGTGAACTGATCTAAATTTCGAGAAAGGCCAAGTATGGTAGTTCTCATAACTCTTCCTAGATAGCAGCACCTGCGTCTTATACAAAACGTGACATCAGAAGAGACCTGAGGCGTATCAAAAGGATGAACATGAATGATTAAAATAAAAAGATGATCCAAAGAGATACCTCAAATACATTGTTTGTAAATATTCATGTGATAAAAAATACCATATATAACGTAATGCAAAACACAATATTCGGATACACACGAAGATATTTCGTTACGTAGAGAAAGTCTTAAGGTATGTGTGTATATATTGGTTGTTAACGTGTAGAAGTTAGTGGTCAGTGTTTCAGCCAAGTGGTTGAGGTATCGACAGGCATGTGAAAGATGTCTATTTCGATCCGTCAAGATGCAGAAGTGGAATTGCTCTCGTGATATAAGAATGTCAGGATGTGACATTACGTAACGAAAATTAAAACATCTACATACTTACGAGAAAAAAAAATACATGTAACTTTAAGATAGCCCCGGATACTTATATGTTCTTTTGATAAAAGAACATTGGAATAAACATTTATTCACACTGTCATATAAGAGTAACTTACACTTTTCATTGTTTCGCTTTTACAATAATTTGATATGGCTAATACTAAAATGTGCTTTATTTATTTTATGTTGATGTAATTTAACCTCATGATATACATTACACAGTGAATAGGAATATTTTTAATGTCTAATATATGCGATCACCCGCTAAAATATTTGTGGTGCTGATATTATTGTTACTTTTATGTAATATACCATGGTAATCTTGATTATATTTTTATAACACAGCATACCAGGACGATTTTGATTCCGTTATTGTAATATCGTATTACAATATCAGAGGCTTTCTACAATAGCTGTGTCAAATTTTCAAGTGATATACTAAAAAGAAGGCAGTTAGTAAACGCCGTTAACTCTTGATTAAGTCTTTATCAATGAACAGTTGTTAATGTGCTTACATATTATACTGCATCATCTTCAACTAGAAGTTGTTAATGTGCTTACATATTATACTGTATCATTTTCAACTAGAAGTTGTTAATGTGCGTACATATTATACTGTATCATCTTCAACTGGAAGTTGTTAATGTGCGTACATATTATACTGTATCATCTTCAACTAGAAGTTGTTATTGTGCGTACATATTATACTGTATCATCTTCAACTAGAAGTTGTTAATGTGCTTACATATTATACTGTATCATCTTCAACTAGAAGTTGTTAATGTGCGTACATATTATACTGTATCATCTTCAACTAGAAGTTGTTATTGTGCTTACATATTATACTGTATCATCTTCAAGTAGAAGTTGTTAATGTGCGTACATATTATACTGTATCATCTTCAACTAGAAGTTGTTAATGTGCTTACATATTATACTGTATCATCTTCAACTAGAAGTTGTTATTGTGCGTACATATTATACTGTATCATCTTCAACTAGAAGTTGTTATTGTGCGTACATATTATACTGTATCATCTTCAACTAGAAGTTGTTAATATGCTTACATATTATACTGTATCATCTTCAACTGGAAGTTGTTGATGTGCGTACATATTATACTGTATCATCTTCAACTAGAAGTTGTTAATGTGCGTACATATTATACTGTATCATCTTCATGTAGAAGTTGTTAATGTGCTTACATATTATACTGTATCATCTTCAAGTAGAAGTTGTTATTGTGCTTACATATTATACTGTATCGTCTTCAACTAGAAGTTGTTATTGTGTTACTATTTAGACCAGCATGTAAATACGTTATTTAACATAGCTTTTTTTTTCAAGGGATGATGCTGATTCGTTGGCCACCTACATATGACCTTACGAAAAGGGCACTATTTCCTTTCACAAATTATTAGACATATGACTTTTATAACGAGCATTTTGTACAATATCTGCCAGTCAGAGTACAATGCCAGTCATTCTAACGGACAGTGCTAGAAATGGAAATCCTATTATTTCGAATCAATAATGAACGACAATCATTTCATAAGAAGAAAACAAAAACTATCCCTGACCCGGTATTAACGAAGTGTAGTTTGATAACAGCGAGCAAGTATTTACAGGACCTGAATGTGCGTATGTGACATTAATTTCTATTGGGCCATTCAATCCAGTGCTTATTAATACGTGAGAGTAATTATCACGCACTTTGTGTTTTTCCACTTCTGAAAGGCTGGTTGTCAATATGACCAACCAGTATACTGGTAAAAAACAACAACAACTGTGATATCTAATACATTTACATATATGTATTTTCAAGAATATATATGTGATACTTCGCTTTGCAAATCATAGCTCTATGAAGAGGTTGTGTACGTTATAATAATATAATTTTGAAGCTCCATGTCCGGTCATGCTCTGTCTTACGACCGAACATATTTGGAATAATCTTGCAGTGTCAAAAGGCTCTATCATAGGACTATATTATCCAAAGTACATCACCAGTCCCTTAACGCTTTCCATAATCCATCTATTGTACGAAGATAACAGTTTTCTTGCACTTTCTTTAGCAGTTCAAGCGCAAAGTGCTCCATACTATGAAATAGTAAAAATACTTGTTTTAGTCGCCAGCTGTTTAAGGTGTGAGATAGTTGAATAAATATGTCATGGAATCAAGTCGTGTACACATGCCTTGTGTTTTTTCCAGATAGAGATTTCTCTTGATTATGTTTCATACTGCTGACTGGGGCGCGTGAACGGCATTTACCACTGACCTTTGTGTTTGTGGATTCTCAAGATGGCATAGTTTGTTTAATACGACTGGTCTATGATTTGCCTCTTTCTAGATGGCCATGGTACCTTAAGATGATACATATTCCTTTACTTACAGTGCTGTTAGGTACAAGAGATATACTGGTCTTGAAAATTCTAAATCTCTGACCTGAATTTTTTTTAATGATCCGAGTGTATGAATATTTTCGATTAGAAAGGGGTGTTACGTTCCCTTTCAAAAGTGACCAGTTTTTAGAGACATCACAACATCTCTAAAACACCATTGTAAAAATGTAGTTTTGGCATATATCATTTCATCATGACATACATCGTAGTTTTCACGTAATTTGTATATTCAAGATCATTTTCATATATCGTTCTCAACCTTCTGTAGAATGAGTGTTTGGTGATTAATATAGTTTTGCGTCCTTCTGTGTTGCTACGTTAACATGATTTACAATAAATTAAATGAATGGTCATACAGTAAACAATAAACACAATAGGAATTTTTGATGTAATAATTTAATTAAATTTTAGCTGGTTTTTCTTTACAAACACAATGTGGAGATTTTTTTTTTTACAACTTAAATTAAGAGCTACCATAGAGGCCATAAGGAACCACTGCTTGTTTAAATGCATTTTTCTAAACTATTACTTACTTGTCGCCAAATGGCCCGGTATGGCCAAGCGTGTTAAGGCGTTCGACTCGTAATTCGAGGGTCGCGGCTTCGAATACCAATCGCACCAAACATGTTCGCCCTCTCAGCCGTAAGGGCGTTGGTAAAAGAGTAGCCCAATAGTTGGCGGTGGGTGGTGATCACTAGCTGCCTTCCCTCTAGTCTTACACTGCTAAATTAGGGATGGCTAGCGCAGATAGCCCTCGAGTAGCTTTGTGCGAAATTCAAAACAAACAAAACAAACTTGTCGCCAATAACATTGTTGGTTATATGATTCCTCATATAACATGAGTAATAAAAAATCTAGGTAAAAGTATCATTAATATTGCATTTAATTACTGCTGGAGTCATCTATATATCTTATGAACAAATGTTAGATGGTCGGTTCTTTTTTCATATTGTGGCTCCCAGTAGCTGAACAGTAAGTCTATATGTTTGTGACTCTAAAAATCAGGTTTCGATACTCGTACTGGGTAGAGTACGGATAGTTTACACCGATTGTGCAACAGGCAAACACATAAAATAAGTCAATATGTGAACCCAACCAGTAGCGTTCAGTACAGTATCAAGTCGGTGGTTTGAAGGTTAATAGGGGTTTCAGTCAGTAATGAAGGGGTAAGAAGGGTTACACTGTGTGCAGGTGAGGCCGGCAGAAAGAGTATGGAGTAAACTTGTGATACGAGAAGTGAGAGAATGACAGAAGTATGTGTTCAGCATGATTTTGGTTTTCTAAGCAAATTTTATGTGTACTTTTCGTATTAAGAATTTACTGATGTGGTGAGTTTAGTTCAGTTTTTATTTAAAATTTTCAAACCATGCATGTAAGAAGAGTCTACCATACTGCTTATAATAGTCTACCACTCTGTTTGTAATAGTCTACCACACTGCTTGTAACAGTTTACTATATTGCTTATAATAGTTTACTATATTGCTTATATTAGTCTACCATATTGCTTATAATAGTTTACCATACTGGTTAATATAGTATACCATACTGTTTATAATAGTCTACTATACTGCTTATAATAGTCTACATATTGCTTATAATAGTCTACCATATTGCTTATAATAGTCTACCATTCGAGTTTTTTACACTTAAGTATTTTTTCATGGGTGATTTCCAATAATTCTTTTTTGCTGTTTGTGATAAGCTTTCAAAATTATACTTTTCCTTTTCCAATGTAAACCCATACTTAAAACTGATACACTTTCAGGGTTTGTCTTTTTTTTTTCAGAGTAAATCCTTATTTAAAACTGATACACTTTCAGGGTTTGCCTGTTTTCCAAAGTAAACCCTTATTTAAAACTGATACACTTAGAGGGTTTGCTTGTTTCCAAAGTAAATCCTTATTTAAAACTGATACACTTTCAGGGTTTGCCTGTTTTCCAAAGTAAATCCTTATTTAAAACTGATACACTTTCAGGGTTTTCCTGTTTTCCAAAGTACATCACTCTAGAGTTTCATCAACATTTTTAAACGAAGCACGTTATGCAGAATGATGTCATAGGAGTGAACCTTACAAGGTGTAGTTTTATGTTAGTTTAAATATTGTTTGTTTGTTGTCAAGCGCAATGCTACCCAATGGGATACGAAGTCCAGGTTTTGGCGTTACAAGCCGACACATTTACCACTGTGCTACTATGGAGTTGTTAGTTTTAAAAACAACCAAAATTACTATTCCCTCAATTAATACATAGTTGTTGTCATTTAACTCAAGTTTACTAAAATTTTCATGCCACGTTCTAAATCTTCACACTTTATGAAGCAAAATATTTTAACTGTTTTTTGAACCAGCCGCCATATTTGGCGAGTTAAAGAAATAGGTTTGTTTTTGAATTTTGCGCAAAGCTACTCGAGGGCTATCTGCGCTAGCCATCCCTAATTTAGCAGTGTAAGACTAGAGGGAAGGCAGCTAGTCATCACCACCCACCGCCAACTCTTGAGCTACTCTTTTACCAACGAATAGTGGGATTGACCGTTACATTATAACGCTCCCACAGCTGAAAAAGCGAGCATGTTTGGGGCGACGGGGATGCGAACCCGCGACCCTCAGATTACGAAAGAAAAAGGACTAAAATGCTGTGTTACACGAGTGTTTTCTACATCAGATTTACCCATCACTGGTGTACACGTGAAAGGTGTAAATATGTCAAATACAGAACAATGTTTCACATATTGATAACATGAAATACTAACTTAATACAACAATTCACGTTTTTACGTGTATTTTTATAAGTCCGTAATGCTAATTACGTCAAGACGTTTTAAGAAAAGGATAGGAGTTTTATATTATGCTAATGAAATATCCTTTGTTTTCGTGTAATCATATCATAAAGGTTTTGCTTGGTTTAACTTTCTCAGTCATTTAACTTATATATCTAGATTGCTTTAAACGAGTCTAGGAAAAAGTTGAAGGCTCACAAAAACACTTATTAATAAGTGGTAAGAAATACTCATTAAAGCGCCTGTATAATGTTTATCAGATATATTTTTCATTTACTGTTAACTTTCTATCATATACTATTTTAGTTTTATCAATAGAACCGTTGAAGTTCTGACATCTTTTGTGTCACTTTTGTACGATATTGGATTTCAATCCACTTATTTTAATTAACAAAACACTGGATGAGGCAAGAAAAATATTTACACTTCTCTCCAGAGATGACACATTTTGGGTTGCATGGATAAGTGCGCCACACTTAACAAATGTTAGAAACTGTGCGGTAAAACCTCCGCGGGCGCTTGGCTCTTACCAGTTGTTTGAGTTTGTGAAGTGTTCGAATTTACTGTCTTTTCTCTCTCATTTAATTACATATGTATGTCAGACTGAAGCGAAGCTAGAAAGAGAGCGAGGCCCATTAATTACGTATTTTCTAAACTTCCTGATTGCTCGCACGGAAAAAAAGAGTTTCTCATTTCTATTATCTTTGGGTCTTTCTCTCAACACGATATTTGAACGAGCAGTTTTGAACAAATGTAAACAAACTCACATTTAGCGAGCGAGACACTTATAACCCGGATGTTAGCGCTAGATCGCAAGGTTGATACGACACCTACGTTAATTTTTCATTATTTCTTCATCTAATCCTGTAGCCTAACAACGAAAAAATATAGTCTAATAGAAAAAAAAATGTTGACTGTTTTATCGAACAAGATCATTTGTTGTTGTTAAAACGAGTATCTTGGTCATAAATAGTCCTTATTCTTCTGTTACCATTGCAGTTAATGTTAATCGAATATTTCAAATGAAAGAAACAATTAGGTGATTAAGATCTAAAATAAAAAAAATATATACAAAGAAAAAGAAATCGTAAAATTAATGAATACAAACAATATTCAATATGAGGATAAGAGTTGCTGTATATAAATTATTATCACCCATTGACAAACACGAGGTTTTTAATACCCTGCTATCGTTATGAGATAGGCTTCAGATAAACTTTTGTGTCGCAACTGCTCTAGTATATATTTACACTGCCATTTATAATGTTACAAACTGTGGATGTTTTTCATATAGCAAAGCCACAAAGGGCTATCTGCTCAGCCCACCGAGGGGAATCGAACCCCTGATTTTAGCGTTGTAAATTCGGAGACATACCGCTGTACTAGCGGGGGGCGTTACAAACTGTAATTTATACCAGACGATTCTCCGATCTATTATGTTACGTATTACAATTTCAAACAACCTGAAATGAGCTAAATTGCAATTTGGATTTGGAAGTTTGTTACTGTAGCGATGTATCAAATTTATGACGTGTGCTAACAAGGCTGATACACACAATTTTCTTTCTTAACGGAAATGTACTTTGATATACAAACGGAAATACAATTTATAATAACGATTATTGCAAATAATGTTTTATTTACAAACGTTTTATAAGATTATAAACAACATTGAGTCTTCTATTTGGTCTGGAAGTGAATATTTTATCGACGGTTCACGATGAGCAAATTAATTTCGAGCTTAACGAGCAGCTCTATTCTTGGTTGACCCGTCTACAAGTTGATTTTTCAATGACGAAGATATCAATGTTCTTGTAGGAGTAATAACGTCTGAAGTTAATTCTCTGAAGTTAAGTGGTTTATAACGTTCAAAATTTAAGTGATCCTGGTCAAATATCTGTAGTTTTCCCATTGATATGCATTTATCACAGTTATATCTTCCGGGGTTTATAGTATACTAACTGTAGCAAACCACCAATATAAACTATCTCTCCGCGTTGCGTTGATCACCTTATAAAAGTTTGAGAGGAGTTCTTCTAGAAATTTCAGCTAAGGCAACAATACCGGTATTCTACACGTAGCATAGCACATTGTTGATTCTTACATTTGAGAATCTTCTACAAATTTAGGGATAGGCGGGCATTTTGCAATACACTTTGAACAGTATAAGTAACGTGCATTTGTAAATATATAATTAAGTTATAAAAAGAGTAGCGCGCTGAGATAGTGTGATAGCGGTAAGTCTTCGGATTTACAACGCTAAAATCAGGGGTTCGATTCCCTTCGGTGGACAGAGCAGGTAGCTCAATGTGGCTTTGCTATAAAAACACACACATACACACATAGCCTAAAATAGAAACATCGATATTACAATAAATAGTAAATCCGTTACAATACATACGTTATTTTTTTTTGTACTCGTGTCAGTATAAATGTCGGTATTCAATACAACTATAGATGCTCATGCGTGAGTTACATATAAAAACCTAAACCTTATTAGCCCCGTTCTTCCAGTGTTAAAATAATGTCAATACATCCATCTTCCTATCTCTATATTTTCTGTCAATAACTATTATGCACGTAATATCGACACATAACGATTCGTTGATAATATTCAATTTCTACACATTGTATTAACAAAGCTTTACAGTGTCTGTTAAATAATGACTGGTATCACAATAGAAACCCATTTCCACAGTTATTGAAAACCCTAGAGGTAGGTGTAAAAATATAATTATTAAATAAGAAAACATAGCTATGACAAATCAGTTTACTGTTTTCATTAAATTTTATTTATCTTTGTGAACATGGAGTTATGAGACTTCAACTAATTAGTAAAAGTCGTTGCTGTGAGATTTTAAATCAATTTTAGGGTTGGATATTTAGATGTTTTTTTATTAACTCTTAAGTTGTAAGTTCTAATGGCATTTCAGGTTTAGTTACAACGCTTTTACAGATCAACTATGTTATTGTGCGACCAAACCGGATTCTTATTTGTTTTGTTTTTGAATTTCGCGCAAAGCTACTCGAGGGCTATCTGCGCTAGCCGTCCCTAATTTAGCAGTGTAAGACCAGAGGGAAGGCATCTAGCCATCACCACCCACCGCCAACTCTTGGGCTACTATTTTACCAACGAATAGTGGGATTGACCGTAACATTATAACGCCCCCCGGCTGAAAGGTAGAGCATGTTTGGTGCGACCGGGATTCGAACCCGCGACCCTCAAATTACGAACGCCTTAACACACTTGGCCATGCTGGGCCTAAACGGGATTCGAGGAAATGTGTTTTCTATGTGAACAAAACGTACATATAGTACGTATAGATTTAACGTCTGTTTAACTCAGATTTCATGTGGGGTTTAATGCTGTTTCGAAACGTTTAATAAAGCATTCTCCTTTTCACGCAGAAACATTTGCTGGTCATTTGTTTCTAAATTATTTGCCTCAGAATTTCAAACACATTTATGCAAGGGCTAACTGCGCATAACCGTTCCTAATTTTGAACTTATTAACAAGAGAGAAGCAACTATAATGAACAGCGCACACAGAAGACTCTTGGGCTATTCTTGTCTGGGTGAGTAATGGGATATAATCGTTACTCTTACAGCGCACCTGAGGCCCAAAAATGCCAAGCGAGCGTTGAGGTTCACAAAATGGGTATGCTGACCACTAGACCATACCCGACTAATATCTGCTTTTGAAAGGTAAGTATAATTTATTCATTTTTGATAGCTGGACAGTAACTACATGATTTAAATCGTTATTAAACCTTAAAACCCAGAGCCCATGGTACAGAAACTGGTGATTGTTTTGGCAAACAATAAAAAGTACTAAAACTGCCTTTCCACGATAATTTAAAATTCGAACAATACAACTTTGGGGGGGGGGGCTCATCGGTTAAAATATTTATTTCAAAACGAGCTCCTCCCCTCCGCCGTTTGTGTCAAGATTTTGGTGAAAGTGTTTTATCTTATGTAAAGTAAAATACCTATACAATACCTGTTTTCAGTGCTAAACTTGGGAAGTATTTAAAATAATGTTTACCTTAGTCTCAATTGTAAGTACGAATTTCGGAAAATGTGATGTATGCTTAAAATACAGACATCGTGGATGTAGTCAAAATGGAGTTTCTTCTAACAATGCCACATTGAGCAATCTGCTGTGTTCACCGAGGGGAACCAAACCTATGATTTTAGCGTTGTAAATCCGAAGACTTAGCGCTGTCCTAGCGGAGGACCACCAGAGAGAGAAACTCTACAGAAACGTTACTAACCAATCAAAAGACACAGTGGAACTGTCAAGCTGAACGAATAGTGAGAATAAGATATGTTGTTTTTCTCATTGTTATAACAACTGTCATTGTCTGAGACAGTTCAGTGATTGATAGACTTACATAAGATTGGTTAGATCCCAACCAACGAAAGCCTTAAGAAATAATTGAAGTACCTTAATTACTCAAAGGGTCTTAGTGGTCTTACATTACAAATCAAGGAAGAATAGAATGGTTCTGGGAAAATCTAGCTTTGTTCTAGGAAGATTATTTACAGACTTTAGAATAACATCTTAGAAGTTTCACTGCATTTTTCGATACAAAAAAATCGAACCGTAAATCTATGCAAATAAGAACTGATCTAGCAAAATTATGCTCTTTCTGTTATGTCACAATTACATTTATTGGTTAGTGATCTTATTCTTTTTTGGGAGGGGAGCTGATGATAACCTTACACCCTTCATTAATAGCATTTTTACATTGTAAATTTATATTTGTGTGCCATCAACTTCTCAGCTCTTATAACTATTTTCAGACCACTTTTATTTCTCACTAGTACTTTTTGATATTTACTGTTGAACTTACATAACTTACGCGTAAGTTTAGTTTGTTTTGACTTTCGCGCAAAGCTACACGAGGGCTAGCTTCGCTAGCTGTCTCCAATTTAGCAGTGTAAGACCAAAGGGAAGGCAGCTAGTCATCACCACCCACCGCCAACTCTTGGGCTACTCTTTTATCAACGAATAGTGGAATTGATCGTCACATTATAATACCCCCCACGGCTGAAGGGGCGAGCATGTTTGGTGTGATGGAGATTCGACCCCGCGACGCGTAAATTTAATACGACGTAAAGAATTTCAGGGATCAGGCCACTTCTTTTAAATCAACGTATGTGGGAAACAAGGTTTGGCAACCAAGAATAAACCGGTTTGTCACATTGGAGGGACATGTCCCAAATTTCCTTGTTACCTTGCAATGAAGGAAGGAGAACAATTGCTATTTATAAGTATATTATTTATTACAAGCCATGGGTAGTTACCTTTAAACTACGCTACAATTCTGCTGTACAGCTAAAGATTTACATTTTCATAACCGGAAATATTGAAAGAGACTTTTTTATAGGTGAAGTTAAAAATTGATGGTGCGTGAAAACCTCTTAAATTACATCAGAAACATGAAACTTAGTCATTCTTTTTAACAGTTCAATTCCTCATCCCCCTATATGCTTTCCCTAAAACCGAAGTATATGATTTTCAATCTCATCAATCGCTCTTACAATCCAGCGGGGAACGATACTAATCGACTTAATTAACTCCAGAGAAAATTCTTCACGTGTCAGCTTACCTTCTCTTTGAAGAAATTCTTAGAGAAGGTTGACTACTGTGATAAATCTTACACAAATGTTCTTCAATGATTAGGTGCTTAAATCAAGATTAGGCGACATCCTGAAAACTCATGAATGGTTGGGTGAGCAAATCTGTTCGTTCTCGTTTTGCTTTTGTAGGTCGATCGAGATCCTTGCGGTCAGTATCGTGTTCATTCTAAACATTTCAACCAATGAAGTTTATATATATTTTAATTTTTCTCGAAGACAGAAAGATTTTGTCAGACACGCCTAGGGAAACGCTGATCTCTTGATGACGTACGTTAGAAACTCTGCTTTTGTAAGGAAACACTGTATGAAATTACATAGTGATCTCTCTGTCTGAAGATTGGCCTGTGTACAACTAAGAAAAAAATGGTTATACTTCCAGAATTTCTAGTAACTTCTATACATATATGTATATGTATAAAGAGATAGAAATACATGTGAGAGAGTGAAATCCTACAAGTAGTTCAGAAGTTACTTGTAAGATTGATATCTGAGATAACGTTTCGTGCACACTCTGTTGTTTGTACAGCTTTCGAAAAGTAAACACACATATATATATATTTTACAACAACGCTACAAAAAAAGATAATAATATTTCTATTGTTCGGGTAGCCACCAGAAGTTGTGATAGCTCAGATAAATTCCCATCCTAATAATGGGACAAAAAATACTGGGAATTTCATTCTTTAACTCTGAATGTGTCACAAATAAATAATCACCCAGATCAGTTCCCATCATAATACCGAGAATTTCATTCTTCAACTTTGAATGTGTCACAAATAAATAATAGCGCAGATCAGTTCCCATCCTAATACCGGGACAAAGAAATACCGAGAATTACGTTCTTCACACGTGAATGTGTCACAATGAACCAACCTTTTTGCCGTAAAATTTATTATGAAATTGGTGAATTTGATTATTTGAATGCAGAATTATATTATGTTAGCTGGTAAAACTAAAGTGTTCCTACTAATACCTGAGACGTTAAGGTAAGAAATCATTAGGCTAAACTATGAAACATGTAAAAATCGAATGATATGTAGAAAGAAATTACGACAATATATATCAGTACTATAAACAAAACACGAAATATTCAAAAATCGGCTGACCCAGAAGACATTATGAGCATATGAACTCTAATATAAATGCACGAAACATACAAAAATAACAAGACAGAAAACATTACGAGCATCTCAACTCTAACATTAAAGTACGAAACACACAAAACCTGACTGACATATAAGGAACTGTAATGGAAGCCTATTAAAGAAACACGGTACTCTCAGAAAATGATAATGTATGAGATTTGCATCGTGTGCTAAAACAGTCCGAATAAAGCATGGGGTGGAGAAATTATTTCGTAAAATAACCTGCTTTCTAGACATGAAAATGTATGTGGAAAAACAAACAGCCTACATAGCTGTTACCACCGTCACGGAATTCTGGAGCACGTATACTGTAGGTAAATGATTTCAAACCTCGTCTAAGAGCCTTGATGTGCTGTACCAAGAATTTGGGAACTCAGACAACAAATAGTTAACATTTAGGGAAAGTAAATTGATATATAAACAGAGTAAAAGCTACAAGATGTTAATTAATTGAGAAAGAGACACGGGAAGATAGATGAACATATAAGTTAAAGGGACAGACAGATTAATAAACAAACGAGCAGAGAGAGATAAGAAGATAAACATGCAGATGGCTGCGTAATTGTATAAACAGACAGTCGTATATGGCGAAACTTGTAGAGATTGCTTTTACGGGTCCTTTCAGTTCATCAAATAAGACCCATGTGACAGATTTTTTTGTTCGAATCAGTTCAGTTACTCTGTTTCATAGTCATTGAAGAACTATTGTCTTGTCACTACACACGTGTGCCTCTGATTAAAAATATCATTTCGATGTGTAAAATTAACAGTTATTTATCAGGATCAGCGATGCCATTTGTCAGCGTACAACTTACTGTTTAATTACGGACTTTCTTGTAACGTCCAACCAATAATCAAAATCCATTTATATCTTTTCCTGGTGTATTTGACAGGCGTTTGGGTGAAACAATGGCCGGACGGCGAGCTAATTTAATCTTTATAAAGCTGCTGAAGGGAGGGGTTTTTGATATCGACTAAACTGTTAATTATCTGGCAACAAACACAAAGGCAGAGAAACTTTGTAATTATTGATTTTCTTAATCACCAATGTAAAACCACATTTCCATCTATTCATCACAGAACGTAATTATGCTATTTTCTTCGGTGCTGTTAATTTGCGTTTGTCTAAGAGTTGGGAACCCGTCAGTAAAGTATAAGAAACAGCAAACAAAGCCATATTTGCTGCTTATGGAATTTATCATTCACCAGCCTCTGGAGGAGATAGATTTTGTAAGCCGGCAACAGCCGTCGTTTGCACCTGTTTGGCCTTCATTAATTAGATGTACGATTGGAGAAAAATAAAATGAATAAATTAATGCGCACGTTTTTAATTACATGGTTACTGGTTCAACAGAGGAAATTACGCTGAAAAGGATTAGAAACTTTTGGAGTACTGTCGGGATTAAAAACCAAAAAAGGTTATTAACTAAATCTTTAACTATTCATTCTGACATGGGCGGAAAAGTAGATAAGGAAGTTACTTTTCGATACTCTGAAAAACAATAAATGTTTATAAAGGGCGCAGATATACGTAACTAACCAATAAGAATATGGAGAATATTCTTGGGATACAAGCACGCGAATGCATTTTCGTCTCTGCTGGAATAAGCTGTGGGTGCGTTATAAAAGTAACAATTAATAACTAGCATCAACGATGACTAGTAGCGTGCTGTTGACTGACTGCCTTACCTCTGTCCAGTAGTTCGAAACTACAAATCTAGATCTACAAGTTGTCTGTTGGGTTGGACAAGACAGAATCCTGCTCTTCGCCTCTTTCTATCTTTATAAATCACCACATAGAAAAAAATAATAAAATATATTATATAACAAATTCAACTTACGCACAAAAGTCCTATGAGGCCACATAAGATATTTTACTTTATGGCTATTAAAAAGTTCCATGAAGTATAAGTGGTTGTATGGTTCCAGATCTTATAGTCCTATAAACATATATGGTTCCAGATCTTATAGTCCTATAAACATATATGGTTCCAGATCTTATAGTCCAATAAACGTGTATGGTTCCAGATCTTATAGTCCTATAAACATATATGGTTCCAGATCTTATAGTCCAATAAACGTGTATGGTTCCAGATCTTATAGTCCAATAAACATGTATGGTTCCAAATCTTATAGTCCAATAAACGTGTATGGTTCCAGATCTTATAGTCCTATAAACATGTATGGTCTTATACTTCTATAAACATATATGGTTCCAGATCTTATAGTCCTATAAACATGTATGGTCCCAGATCTTATAATCCTATAAACATACAACTAAACTGCTCGTAACGACTGGTATAAAACACTGAATACTCTGTACGTAAACTGTTATACAGTCACTATGAAACTGCAAATAAACAAACAAAAACTATACCTCTGCTCTGAATTCACACAGTTTCAACGTCAGATTCCGGCTCTATCTCCTGTATTTTATCACAATATTCTAAATTCGACAATGATAAAGAATAGCAGTCAGTTCTGAATAACCAACTACATGATGTAAACACTAGTGTGTAGAATACAAATTCCAATAATCCAGGATCACATAGATTAAATGCTCTTATGAACGTTAGTCAAAAATCATAGGAAATCATTTTATCCGAATTGTATGATCGGAAATAAAAAATTGTACGCAAGAATGTAAAGTTTTAAACATTGGATTTATATAAAGGAAACCATAAGAAGAAAGTTTCCGAATATAACGTTTGTAAAGTTCGCAGTCATGCTTGTTTTTGTTGATCTTAACTGAATGTATTAATGCCTCCCTCTGTTGCGCCTTCGAGCATTCAGTGATACCTGTCCGTGTCGCTCTTAGCTAAATTTAGTAATGCTCGCCCGTGTTGTTTCTAGCTGAATGCCCCCTAGTGGCATAGCGGTATATCTGCGGGCCTTCGCTACTAAAAATCGTGTTTCGATACTCGTGGTAGGCAGAGCACATGTAGTTCATTGTGTAGCTTTGTGCTTAACTACAAATAATCATTCAATCTTACTGAATTTGGTAATGCCTGCTTGTGTAATTATTAGCTGGGCACAGTAAAATATCACTTCACAGGTTCTGATGATAGCAAAAAAGTTGAACGGTTTAGTCTATGTAAAATACAATCAGGTATCATTGTATGCCTTCTGGTGGGTGAGTTGGTTGTTTTTTAATTTCGCGCAAAGCTACACGAGGGCTATCTGTGCTAGCCGTCACTAATTTAGCAGTGTAAGAGTAGAGGGAAGGCAACTAGTCATCATCATCCACCGCCAACTCTTGGGCTACTCTTTTGCCAACGAATAGTGGGATTGACTGTAACATTATAACACCCACACGGCTGAAAAGGCAAGCATGTTTGGTTTCGAACCCGCGACCTTCAAATTATGATTCGAGTGCTTTAACTACCTGGCCATGCCGGGCCTCTCCTGGTAGGAACAGTAATATTTTATTTTGTATCATTAGTGAAAGGCTGCAACGTATGGGTAATGATATATGACAATATAGTTTTGGTAAGACACAGTAATGTACAATTGTGCGCCCTCTGGTGGAAGCAGTGTTTTACTTTGGTCTTAATAGAGTTCAACAACGTGTTACTGTCCGATTGGACAACTATACTTTATAGGTATGTTCACAGAACACCGTTATTAATTATTAGCAGTACAGTAGGATGAAGACAAATTGTCCTCCACACAATATATCAACTATTGACAACAAGACTACAACAATAATGATTGAAAACAAAACTTAATTACAAACTTATCGCTAACATTTGAATATAGATGAAACATAATTTATGTTGAGTTTGTATATCTTTATTTTGATGACTTTCTCAACAATCTTGTTGATAAACATGAAGATCGTATTACAAAAACGAATTTTTTTATATGTGTTTTCTTATAGCAAAGTCACATCGGGCTATCTGCTGTGTCCACCGAGGGGAATCGAGCCCCTGATTTTTGCGTTATAAATCCTTAGATTACCGCTGTGCCAGCAGGGAACTTTTTTGTGTGCTGTTTAAGAGTTCGAATTGTGGCCATTCGTATTTAATTCTCGGTACCACTATCAGTATACTTTAAAGTTTTATGAACATAAAACAACATAAACAATTTATAAAACAAAGGTTAATGTGCTTTTACACAATTCTAAAACATGTAGAGGAAAATATGCTTCTACATGCAAGTACAAATACAAAATAATTATTCAAATAAAGAACTGAAAATATCCGGGGGTGTTCATTATTAATATTGTGTAAAAATTAAGCACGTGTGGCACACACAAATACACATAAACATAAGTCGGTAGAAAGAGACACAGAGAAAAAAGTGTGTGTTCGTATAAGCATGTATGTGTGTTACATTTTGTGAAGTTTTAAAAACTGCTAAATTATTTAGATGTATTTATAACTTAATGGGAAAATAATATATATTTATTTCAGTCCCTTTTAATCGAACAGAATCTATATTTTACTTTAGCTGTATTGGGCTGTGATTCTACTAATTTTAATATTCAAACTACGTTTTATTCCACTGAATGTAACTTGAACAGCCTTCCTTATTCACGACTAGCTGCTACACAGCTCCTTTAATCAATGTTACGAGGGCCTCTCATAACCTATGAGGTGTAATTGAAGTCCTAACAATCATCTTTTCGCTTTTATCGAATGTGAAGTCAATTAGTGTTCTTAAGGGTATTACTAAGCAGATCGTTGATTCCAAGTTAAATTACTGTAGCGAGGCTTCCTTACCAGTTGGTTGATAAATTGGATACCTTTAAATAGTGTTAGGTCTATTTCCTCATTTAACTGCCATTAACCGAGAGACTCCAGGGAGGCTGTTGCCAATTTCTCGCAAGACGATTGTAGTTCTACAAACGATTTATTTTAACACCTCATATCTTACTATGTTAGCATATAAGCCATTTTCCAATAGTTTGAACCACTTGTACAGAAACATAAGTTTTAACAAAAAATGTGTTTATGTTTGTTTTAGGAATTCGTAGCGTTCTGTTAACCGAATTAAAGTAATGCGTTACAGTTAGTCAAATGACCCGTCTCTTTTCAAAGGGTCTTTTGCGCTTTTCACACAATTACACGTTTAGTATATCACGTGATTTCAAAACGCATTACATATTTAATCACGCCATTTATCACACTATTTATCTTTTCAAAGACTAGTTTAATCTTTAGAACGAAAACGAACTTGTCATAGGTTTGGCTGTTTTTTTTATTTCCACATTGACAGCCAGTCAGAAAATGCATAATGAGACAGAAACAAATACACTTACTCTAAGATGTTCTGGAAAAAAAAAACACGTCAGCACTAAATTAAACCTTTTCCTGTTAAATAAGAGAAAGCGCGAGGTGATTGACTTATAAACTGCTTCTAAAATAAGAAAATATACGCCGGTGGGCATATGGGTTTAGTGACGTGGATAATTTTAGTACTATACTATAGTTACAGAAACATTAATGGGCTTCATTACTTACAGTGTATCCTACTGATTACAAGACCACGTGGGTGAGAAATTGACGCTATTCAAGATTATATTACGTGAATGAAATCTGTTAGAAGCTGAACCTGGACTCGGAAAAATATCACACAGCTATCATGAGTTGCTAATCAAAGATCCGTTAGGTTTAATGAGCGTTTATAAGTGAAATTACGTACTCTTGATTCAGTTTCATTGATTTTTAAATAGCTGGAAAAATATGATAAATCATGAGCACGTAATGTATAGAATTGATATATATACATATATAATTTAAAGATAGTATTAATACTAACAGTTAAGTAAAATAAAACAAAATCAAAAGGAAGGACTGTGTTAAAAACAGCAAATTCAGACCCCTGACTAACGTAAGTTTGTTGTACATATATGAGGACATTGAATTAGAATATATGTCAATTTTTGTTAGACCAATAGTTTGCTTTGTTTCTATTAATATAGAACGAGTAAACATTTCTTGCCATTGCATTGGCGCCTAAGTATTCTACTTATTAAGGCTGTGGAGCTTATGTTACACGACACAGTAAATACCAGTCTTCTCGCACTAGCTGATAAACAGCACTGAAAGTAAACGTATAAGTTATCGGAACACCACAGTAAACACGAAATACGTTCTAAGACAGGTGTCGCCACCTGTAGTGTCGAGATTCGTATTACATACTCACATCCGGTTGAAAGTTAGTTATATCAGATAGTGTGAAAGAAATCGGTACATTTTGAAAGCTAGAACATTATACGTTTGAAAAAGAAAACACACAAAGAAACTATGATTGAATAAAATAGAACAGTTGTAGTATGTTACTAGCTTTGAGGAAATCAAGACAGATGTAACATGTATAACCTCCTGCTGACCATGGACTAGGGAGAGTCACTGTGTACACACTTTCTCCACGTTCGATGTTTTTCGATAGTTTTGGGTACAATGATAACAGAAAAGAGATGCTCTCTTCTAGTGTTCTAGGTCTCACTATGGTTGTTAGCAGGTTATTGTGTAGCAAAGCTGCAAAATGAAATAAGATAATCCTACTATTTTTTAATACAAAAATAAGAACGCAAATATATTTTTTAATCCAAGAATATATTTTGCCTTAATTTTCTAAAATTTTTCCTCAAATTTTTCACCAAATAAATATGATAAAACATGTTTAAAATAGTCCAAAAGTAGCAGTTTGTGGATATTTAAAATAATTGCTGTCATTACATCCAAACAATAATTTCATTTTGTGCATTTTCGATAATTCAGTGGCTATATGATTAAAAACAATAATGTTATATTTTTAATTAAAAAAAATTATGTTGAGCAGTGTGATTATGATGATAAATAAAAGATATCCATGTTCCATGTTTCGTGTTTTATATGTGCAATACGTATTTGATATATAGATTAATGTAGAGGTGTAATGTCTTCTGGTAAGCCATCCAGTGTTTCATCTTCCTCGTCGATACCTCACCATCTTGTATTCTAATAGCAATGAAAATATAGATTTTGTTGACCATAGAGACTCAATACTGTCATTACTCTCAATCCTACTATGTCCTTTTGTTGGATCAGGAAGGTCAGGTCACTACGATGTTTGGTATGTCGAATCAGACATTATTAATGTGATAAGAACAATATACTGATAACCATGTTCATTCAGGAGCATTGAAAACACCACCATCACAGTAGTAGCACACGTTTTACTTATATGTCACAGGTAAACTGTTTAACAGAATTAACCACTCTAGACGATACCAGAAAGATTGGTCTGAGAGTATACTTTCATACTCGTGGCATTTTTGTAAATGCACAGGGAGGACGAAACTTATTATTTTTGAAACCCTGATAAACGTCCAGTGTTACTGGTATTGGTAATGATTTTACATGTTTTGTCATATTTAAATACAACTGATAGGAAATGAAGAAAATATACTATTTTCTTGAAATTTATGTTTGCGTAGATATGTTTACAAAGAAAAAAGATAATATAAACAAAATGTTAGAAGGTTTAACCCAGTTTACATGTTTTCGTAGAAGTGTGCTTGAAGGTTATAAAATAACGTTCTAGACACAACAGTGAAAGGTAATTCAATGATCACACCCTTTCTCTTATCACTTTTACAACACATCAAAACGGGTTATATGATTTGTGTGTGTGTGTGGGGGTGACCCCGGGGCAATGGACTATTACACTTGATTAAGAAATGGAATTTGTAGCAACACATGCTGTTTTCAATTAAATAATAAATGGTCTGTTTATTTGTTTTTATTTTTCAAACAACTGATAACTTTATATAACAATCCTTTTAGATTTTCCTTACACTGTTCCTGTATGAGCAGGACATACTTCTAATACCCCCCCTCAGCCACAGTTATAAAAAAAAAGACTTATATACGTTTTACGAAGCTCAAGTCAACCATTCAACCGCAGCAGTAATCATCTTCAACCAACGTACATCTTTTAATCATCTTTCTAAGTTTCGCTTTGATCCCCCCGAGGTGATTTACACGCTTGTATCGAAAACTTTTGCATTCTGATGAGGTGGCTTTCTTAGGTCATTTGGCAGCAATGGTATCCGATCTATTTTCACAGAAACTTAACTTGGGGCACTCGCAAGACGTCATAGTGGAAGTCATGCATGATAACTGAGCTACAGGCTTAGGTTCTTAAGAAAGTCAATGGCTTTTCGCTTGCGAGAAATTAGGCGAGTAACGGACTATATTTTGGCAGATTTATTCGCTTATGCTCCAGTAATGACGTCTACGCGGGATCTGGAAAATTAGGTTTGTGGCGCCATAAGAAAAAAGAAGGAATAGAGCTTCACTCAGAACGGGAAATGGGCGTGCTAGAGTTTCAATATCCATTTATTCCACCATTTGGTTTGTTTGAATTGCTATCAAAAAACCACTAATACAAGAGTGTCGGATATTGCAGGTGAAAATGTTATCACGGTAACACTACCGATTTTAACCCTTTTAGTTATATATTGGTAACAGTAAATAGTACTTCCTGTCATTCCTGACAGCAGGG
>NC_134834.1:160980636-161047164 GCF_004210375.1 Tachypleus tridentatus
TTCATACCAAACTAATTTTGACAGAAAAAGTATAGTTCACAGTTTATGGTTATTTTTTTTACTGCGCTTGCTCTAATAAATGTTCCGAGAAACTTGTATAACTGGAAACAATATTATTATTTTGATATGGATAGCTATTTTTACTTGTACATAAAATGCTTTAGGACATGCATATACTTTCACCCTAATTAGGATTTTGTGTTGAAGATTTTGTATGGCTTCCGGTATATAAATTTCAAAATTTTGACACAGTTTAAACAGTGTAGGTAAAAAAAAAAAAAAACCCGAGGAAATTGGCCAAAAATGTCTTGTGTTAAACTGCATTTCACAGTTGTTTGTTAAACAATTATAATAAACAGTTGCTATTACTTTTACTTTCCAGTTGGGACTTTATGAACCATACATGGTTGGTTACAGAAGCACTTCGACCAATCGTTGTAGAGTTAGACTACCAGCGCCAGGGAAAAACTTTATTCCGTGGAATCAACTTTGTAGGATATGTGGGAATCCTTACAGCCATGAAACCAGTGAGCAGTTTTATGATAGTTTATTTCATGGACAGTTAACATTGTTAGCTGTGTAGCTAGTTTTACTAATAATAACCTAAGGTAATTAAAGATATTATTATTATTTTAGTAAGTTTTTGTTTGAAATTTCAACCAGCAGACTACATGATTTAAATACTAAACTGTACAAATAGTTCATCTCAAGTAACACTGAACTTGAACTTTTATAACTATTTGTATAAAACAATTCCAGTTTTTGCATGTTTTGAATCTGGTAAAAGAAGTTGCTTATTTTAATACAATTATTTTAAAGTTAAACTGTCGTATGTACAAATGTTATGTTATGTGAAATTATTATTCTTTTAAATGAAATAGCTATATTTAAAATCAAAGCTAATATTTTCAGTGTTATTCTTTCTTAGCGTTATTAGCAAAAAAAGATTTATGTGAGAAAGTGCCCCCCTCCCTCACTACCACTGGTAATATATTAAGCTTCTATTTAAAAATGAGGAAAAAAAACTGAGTTGTTCTCATTAAGTTAAATAAAAACTAGTGTTTCATCTATAATATTTTCAGTTATTAATTTCTAAAAAGGGGTCATAACTTACAAACATCCTGTATTTCATTCACTGATATGTACGAGGACAATGTTTGTGGATTGCACGGTGAACACATGCCAATAAAATTTATTGAAACTGCCAGTTGTTAGCCACCAAAAAAGCAGAAATACATTTTTATCACCAAAGTAATAATTTGTAACTAGTTTAAACTATCTTGTAACTGAAAAGTATGTAAAAACATTCTTAACATAATTGAAGTTTTGTAGTATAAATTATGCTTTGAAAACCTGCCATGTGATCAGTAAACATAAAACTGTTTTTCGTTTAGAATTTGTTTTCACTCACGATGGATGAAAGGTTCAACCTAAATGGTGGATTTATTGGTAGGTTTTTAATAAAAATTGATATACATGTACATATGGTAGGGCATACAAGACTGTAATAATAAATAATGCAAGAAGCAATAAGTTACTTTAGATAATTTGAAAAGTGAATTACTTACTAATCTTAAGGTAAAGACAAAAAAGTTTTGTTGTAAGGATATAAAACATTTTATCAAATCTTTAATATAAATATAAGGTCTATCAGATAGAATGCCACAGGCTAAATATATCTTGGATAGACCTTAGTTGTATGATATGAGGTTGATTATTCCACTGTGCAAGAAACTGAAGTTGTAGGTCAAATTGTTTAGAAACTGTTAATTTCACTTACTATTTTCATACCTTGAAGTTGGTTAAATAAGAATAATAAAACTACAATTTGGGTAATAAAATTGTTAGAAAAAAAAAAGTTAAATAATTAACATTGGACTACTAAACATTTATCTACCTTCTTACAATAATTTTAATGTTATTTTTCTGCTCAAACTTTGTGCATTGTACTGTTATATTTTATCTATAATCTTTTCCTTCAATTACCATATTTTAAAATATGTTTTGTTAGTTTTCTTAAAATTATTACATGTTGGTTTCTGTACCACAGTTTTTTTAATTAATTTATTCTTAGCACCTATAATATGGTTTTTTTTGTTTCAGGAATAATTGAGTGGTTGCTAGGTGATCATTCAACTACCTGGATGGGATTTCTGACCCGACAAGTAATGGAATGCTATGAGCTACACAGTAGCTCAGAAAATGCTGGCAACAACAAAGCTTCTTGCTCCTGCTTATTTTATTCTGGGTGGAAACAAATCTGGAGAAGTAAAAAATTTTTGTTGTTGTTGTTGCTTTCAAAGTATCCACAAAACTAAATTTGAAAAAAAGAAAAAAAAGTAATAGTTGTCTTAATCTGAAGATGACCTAGGAAGGTCAAAACGTTGTTCTCTCCTTATCAATAAGTGTTAATACCCATACCAGTCATTCTGAAATATATTTTATTTCAAGTGGGTTTCTCATCATTAAGAATAACCTGATTTCAGTTTATGAATAAGCAAGTTTTCTTTTATATGAAAATTGTTCGTCACTAACCCTTGTTAAAATCTTAAAATAACTTTAACAAATGGATATGGCATTTCATGATTAAAATTAAATATCCATAAAAGTAAAGACAAAATGGAAAACTTAAAAAACAAACTTTGATATGCATATTTTGAGTAACTTTTGTTATAATTTGTTACTAACCTTTTATCCCCTCTTTCTGGAAGTATGTAATTTTTGCTTCCTCTTAAAAGCAGTCTCTACAATATATCCAAAAAGTTTTACAGAGCATTGTACTGTTAATACGGAAATATTTCACAACTGTGTTCAAAACTGTTCAAGCATAAATATGACTCTCTGAGTATGAGAATATATAAAACATTCTTACCATAATAATGTTTTCTTTAAGTTCGATTTATTTCAAATTTCTTAAAAGGCTTGTGTGATAACTCGTGACCGAGGATCAAATACAGATGCTGACATCTGGACAATGGATAATTCTGGAAATGAATGGTTTATATTGGAAACCAACTATGACCACTGGAAAAAACCACCCTTTTTTGATGACCGTAGAACCCCAGCAATCAAATGTCTAAACCACATGGGTCAGAAGGTGGGTAAAACCAGCAATTATTGGCTTAATGAAGTGAAATGTTTTTTCTTCTTCTCCAGTTAGTGGTGAGAACATTAGTATTTACAATTAGTCAATAACTGCATGCATGCTGAAGGTTAAGCTGAATGATAACTTTGTTTTCTTCATTGTGAATGAGCATTACTTTCTTAGGTAATTTTGGTAAAAAGTTGTTTTAATATCCTTGAAAATATGACAGTTACAAAAATGTTCATTTTTCTTGCATGATGAAAGTAATATAATATATAATTTTAACATAATTAAAGGATAATTGTAGATTAAGAACTGGACGTTAAAAACAAGTGAATTATTCATATTAACATAAAACAGAACAATGCTGACTGCTGTTATGTTATCAAAATGTTTTTCCAAATTACTATTATTGAACCATAAACAAGGTATAATGAAATCAGTGTTTGTAACATTTCTTATCAGAAAAGTTTTATTTTACATTCAGTATAAAAGCTCTTGCTAGGTGGTTACATTTTGTATTGTAAGAAAAACAAACTCTTGTCACCGTCCACATGTAATGTCAATTAAAATGTAATTTTACTCTTGTTTTCTTTTAATCTACATAGAATGCCTCTTTCAGTGGATTATTCAATTTACTATCAACCCAACCCAACCTTAACAAGGTAAGGTTATAAGTTTATACCTCAAACAATGTGTTACATTTGAAATAAGAGCACTTTTAATAAGTTTCAAGCATGTTTTCAAATATCTTAATAGTAACATGAACATTTCCTATCTACAGATAGCAGTTTCACCTTTATTTCTGTATGCCACAGACGATGTAATGAGATTTTAAGTAAAGAATTCAAAACTAAACTTCGGAGTCCATGGTGGGGCTTATTCTTTGTCTTCTAGTGCAATGATTATTAAGTTGAGGCACAGTGCTAGGGGGAACACTTACACTGCATTAAGGGTTTATTTTGACAAGGAACAGTATGAAGATGCTAAGATCTTTTTTTTTTTTTTTCCCATACACCCAAAGAAAAATTCACAGTTAATACTTGGGAAGAAATGTTAATTTATTGCTGAAATCCAGTAATTTCTGCAGTCTTGGTCAGTTAGCATTTTGGAATATACTTACAGTGAGATAGAAGTAACAAAGAGTTGTTAAATTTTGTTTCATATCACCAGTGTATGTAATACTGATAAATGGGATAAGGGGAGGAGTGACAATTTGAAGTTTTATCTGGTGAATTAGAATAGTCCACCAGTAAACTTTGGGTTTGATCCCAGTGACAAAACTGTATGATCTACTAGCGTGTAGATTAAACCAGAACTAGAGCATATCATACATCATACCATTTTCAGTCGACAGGTTTCTGTTCAAATTAGTATGCACACCCCTGAAGTAGATATTCTATTTAAAAATGTGTCTGGGAATGGCTGGTATGAGTATTAACACATTTATTGATAGAACAACATTTTGACCTTCCTAGGTGATCTTCAAGTTAAGAAGTGGGTTTCTCATCATTAATATATTCTATTAAAAAAAACAAACCTTTCAGCTACTTTGTTCTACAGTTATAAACTACCATCACTAATTTTAGTTGCATCTATCCAGTTCTAAGTAGGGATAGTGATTATTGGCTCCTTGGTTAAATTTGTGCAGGTGCTTCACCAGAAGTAGAAGATGGCATTTTCTATACTTGTGTATGAAAAGTTCTTAAACTTTAAAAACAATTTGTATGATTTCTAAACATCAAATGAACATTTAGATATGTGACAGTGTATGTAACATAACCTAGGCAGGTTATGTAATTAATTCTTATGAGTACTCTTTTAAAGTCATAGGTAGTGACTGCTTAAGAGAAATTTACCACTTAAGTCAAATTCTCGAGATACTTAATACAGATGTTACTTTTGTATGTTTTTGTATATAATGTACATAATAAAGATTTTTTACCTATAAATAAAAAATGAATATAACACAGCAGCACCTTATAACTTTTGAAAATCCAAACAACAGACGATGTACGATAACATCGTATTTCCTATATCTTATATACAGGATAAGTAAAACTAGTTAGCAACAGTGCAATAATAATTGCCAACCTAAACATCTTTACTATTATCATGCAAAGCACGTGAAAATTATACAGGCATAAGATATGTATGACTTGCAATTATATTTTATTTGGTCTTTCAGCTGACAACTTACACTGCACTGATGCAAGTTAACACTAACAAAATGGAGACATACCTACAATATTGTCCTGATCCATGCTGGCCTTGGTAGATGATTTGTGAATAAATACTCTGGAAAATATTTTACTTACTAGTCCAGATAAGGTTTATAATTTGTGGTTTAAAAATTGTTTTTTTGAATTGAAAAATGTTCCTAAATCTCCATTTTGTAAAAGTTGAGGTTACAACACTTGGTTATTAAAATCATTTAATATGATACCAATTCATGGACACGTTTCTCAGAATTGCATGTTGGAATTGTTTTTAGATGAAATAAACAGCTGGTGGGCAGCTGCAGGTGTTAAATGGATTTACATTTTAATAAAAATTTGATATTTATAAAGTAGATGCAGCGATATTTTAGAACTATTTTATAATTTCATACATAATTTATGTATTACAATAAACATTTCATGTAATTGTTTTGAATAAACATTTCTATTGAATTTTCCTGACATTGTTTCATTGTTTCCAAGTTTAAGATAGCAGTAAGTAAAGATCCCGAAAAGTGAAATGCCTTATTCTGTATTCAAATCAACAGGTTTAGCAGTACGCCCTTGTGCAAGTTAAAAACATCACCTCTAGTTCTGGAGTTGTAAAACTATTTTGAGCATGACATTAAGAATTATTAATCCAAAAAGTAACTTTTCTTTAATATTGAGGTTGGGGTGATCACAAGCAATTGTTTTTAATTTATCTTCTCAAATATTTGATGGAAGCATGATATAACTGGGTCGTCATTGATTATTTGAGAAAATTTAACTCAACAAACTGAATGAACAATGAATACAACTGCCTTTATTGGAATAAACATCAAACTTTGTTACAAATCATATCCATGTAATGTCTTCAAAAAATAGTACAAGTAAATGCAATATAAGTTGTTTGAAACCCTGCTGCTGTACTACCAACATTTTGACCTTGCCTAAAGGCATATGTATGTTTGTCACACACAGATGACAATTTGCACTAGGGCCCTTCACCGTAACAAACAGGGTGATCATGCAAGTATCCATCTTGAGATTACTCTGTTTATTTCCTACAAATAGACTTTCTTGTTTAGTAACCTAATAAATGGGTGTTTTTCTTGTATAAACTATATGAACCAGAACTAGTGTACTTCCACAACCCTCTGATATACAAGTATTAGAAATCCATATTTATAAAGGGGATTGTGTGTTATAATAAACATTCACTTCATATCAAATTACAGTGTCCCTTACATTGAGGAAGTCCACAGCGTAACGTAATGGACTGTAAATGTTCCACAGATGTGGGTAGGATAGCTTCAGGGGATCAAAGTGTTTGTACCAACACTGTTTCTCAATAAGATAATAGGATTTCTAGGCACCAAGTTTAAACCATTTAAAACTATCAGTTCACAGGATCAGCAATAGCTTTCCCCCATATCAATAGATTTTATCATTTTGTAAAAGAGCACCTAAAATATCTTGGTGCCTATGTAAACATATAAAGGGACTCTCAAAATTGTAAACCATAAGGAAAATTGACTTATTTGACCCTGTGACCACTGTCAGTTGGCTTGGTACTCTAGTTGGTATTGAAGAGGTTTTAAAACACTGATATAAAGCTGAAAAATAATCATTCCTATATTGCTTTCTTTTGTGTGTGTGCAAAATACATGACACTCACAATGCATTTTTATTAAAGAGTTGGCCAACTGTCAGGGCATTATGGGAAAAGAATATTGCATAGCCAAAAGAAAACCAATCTAGTCTGATAATAACTTCTAGTAAGATGATTCTGGTGTTAATAAAAAGCTGCACTCCTGTTTATATATGCATACAATTCTTGGCAAACAGCAGCAACAGCAAAATATGAAAAAAAAATCCAGACTAGCCATTGTTTTTAGTTTTTTTCTTCAAAGTTAAACAATCAGAAAAGTTCTAGATTTACAGTTTCAACTGAAGCAGCTTTTATATCAAATTTCTAAGTATGTTGATTCTAAATATAACTGGACATTATGTAACAGAGTATGTATAAAATGAGTACACGTAACAAAAACAATATGGTTCCACCTCAGAAAGTAATCATTAATATGGTTTAATTGTACTTTCATGTTTTACAAAACTGTCAATGTGGTTTTAATCTCTAAAAAGGGGAAGACAAGTTGGATAAGAGCCTATATAGTGTGCTTCTTACCAATATTCAACATTTAGAAGTTAAAAAATTGTATAGTTAACAATGTTAGAAAAAAAAAACAAGAACAAATATTACTTTTTGTATTCATTATAAATTCTGAACTTTCCTTACCAGTTTTATTAAAGAAAACAATGCTGGTTACAAGCTTTTGTTAGACTGGTATGTTCAAGAAAAACAAATGCTATAGCTCTGTAACAAAATGAATATATAATTATGAAGAGTAACTGGGTAGAAAATCTTGCTCCAAACTTGCAATGTGATACTGAGGACCCTAACAGACAAGTTATTTATAAAGAAATGTCAAGTTCAACAATTTTTTTAAACATCTGCTGTTAAACACAAAATAATATTGTTTAAAATAAAAAAGTATAATGAACCTAAGGGTATGTTGTCACCCATGTATAAATTAATATTAACAGTTGATGAAACATCTGGAAAGCAATAACTTTGTGAAAAACAAAAACATGTCTTTAAAGCAAAGTATTCTCAAGCAATATCTTTAAACTGTGTTTACTTCTACTTACGTACACTGCCTGTTTGTAATACGAATGACTATTTAAGAGACTAGATGGAAAAAGTAATACACTATGATATGCCATTCCTTTACATACATATATAATTTCAAATCCAACTATGCTGATGTAACAAGTTAAGGTATCTTTAAACTTCTGTTGAAAATATCAATGATAACATCTGTGATACTGTACAGCTAGGCACTGAAAAAAATTAATGGGAATGGCAACTGAAGATAAAAAAAATTTGAAAAACAAAACAAACAAGATGACCGGATATATATATATATATATGACAGAATATGACTATACACAAGTTTATTGATGCAGTAAAACAGCGAAGGCTGATATGTAACACTAATATAGTAGTTCACTGAGTAATACTTGACATGCTTTAATACTGGTCTCTGAGATATTGAAAAAAAACTGTCCCACCCTTGTTAGAAGGAAAACATTTTTTTTTATAATGAACATACCAGTACCAACATAAGCTTAAAACAACATTACAGTTTCAATGGGCTTCAAAATGCTGTGGTATATGAACTTGGTGACATTTTGAGTAGCTTTTGCTTCCTTTCATTAACACAGAATACACAAAAACCACCACAAGTACTGACCAATTCACATACCTTGGCTATTAAGTACTCATAAAAAATTACACAAAATGTAAAGCATAGAGCCATAGACATTTTTCCAAGGAATTTCAACCTACAAATAACGATAAGTTACTGAATTCTGCATGTAGCTTAAACTGCAGCAAAATAAAAATAACTAAATACTAAATTTCATGGCACGAAACACAAATGGTAGTTACAAATGTTGTTAGATTATTAGCATCAAACAATATACAATGTCACTGTCAATAATAAAAAAATTAAGGTTCCATTTCACTTCATTTAAAACCATGTATGTATCCATGTCATATACATACATTTCTATATATATGTGTATTACTCATTTCTGTTTAAGAACTAAAAACCTATAAATGTAAGTTCTTTAAACTTTTTAAATAAAAGAACAGCAATGATAATTACAGGTTTTTCTGAAAGGTAAACCCCCTTTTTATTATTGTTGTACTAAAAACTTATAAAGACTCTTAACAAAAATTATCACATAGATACTATACGAAATAAACAAATCAAAAGTTCAAAGGAGGTGAAATAGGTGGTTTTCAGGATTAAGGCTAATTGATTGATGGTAAGAAGTTAAAAATTTTTTTTTAGGAAAACTTCAACTATAAATCTCAAGTCATCACAAAAGTGTAACACAAAAAACCTGATTAATTATTAAACTTTTAAAATTAATAAAAACTTTCAACTCTTACAGATTATCCTTGAATAATAATAATAATAATAAAAATTATATATGCACAAAAAAAAACATCCAAAAAATATTCTTTTGCTGGCACAACCAGATTAGGAAGTTTGCAGCAAACTAAACCAAGAGAAAGTGTAATAAAATACTATTACTTTGTTACATCAACACACACTGCATTTTACTATCTGATTACTTGTATGTGTTATTTAATAAGATAACTGACTAGAGTTATGACAACAACACGATTTAAGCAAGGCGGAAATTGTGGTTTATACTGGGAATGTCAGAAGCACATGTTGACATCTGTCATCATGAAATATGCTTAGTGTTAAAGCGACTGTCTAATATCTTGTTCATTTAACAAATACATGTGGACACAATAAGGCCATAATGGTTTACCTTTTATATACAATTTACTTTTTATCCCTGCAGTATGATGTACAATCTTTTTTTTTGTTCTTTTTTTTTTCCTTTCTTTTTTTTTTAACTACTGATGCAGTACAAACTACTTTTTTTTGCATCAAACCTTATAAACAAAGAAACCTATATCTGTATAGTTAGACCAATCACTCAGCCAAACTAAACAATAAAAAAAAGATGATTGCCGAAAAAAAAAGACAAAAATATCATTAAATATAATTGTATATGAAAAATGTATTAAAATAATAAAAGAATAATACCAAATAAACACCTAGCACAACAAATAATGGCGAGAATCAGACTTGCAAACAGCAAAACAGAGTGAAACTTGCATTTCATAAACTGTTATATTTGAAAATATTACTATAAACATCAAAAAGTGATATGGTAATAGTTGACTTTTTCCCATTTTGCTATCATGAACAATTAAAAAGCACGTGTGCATCGGAAAACTGTGCAGATTCTTCCTTTTTGGATACTTAAAACACCTAGTTGGATAACAATCCTCAGAGTTGTAATACATTTTTGCATTCATCACGAATCTCGGTTTTTGGTGCAAGCTTCACAAAGACAAGACAGTATCACAGTAACAACATGTCAGTGTGATCTGAACTATACATGGCACCTACAGACATCTACACAATTGGTTAAATCCCTCAATAAATTGACAAAAAAATTGAAATAAGTGAAACAGTATGGACTGAATAAATTTTTATATATATATATAATATATTTAGTTTTCAAACACAACTAATCAAGTGAATATAGTATAAGGCATTTCTCTAAATAACTGTAACACTATATCTAAAATTGAAGAACATCAAAACTACAACAAGAAAACATTTATTATGAGGTTATGAAAAGTGAAGAAAAACTTATAGCAAGTAAATTGTAGCCAACCAAACGTTTCCATAAAAATTTTTGTAAAATAAGAGCTCAAAATGGAGCATTATCAGTTTTTTTTTTTTAATATATAAGGTTCAATAAAAGCTAAATTACTTTTAAGTACTCATAACTTTATCTGCTTAACAAATGTTTACTAACTTCAAATTTTAAGTAGTTTTATAAATAAATCTTGGTCAACAGATCAGTCACAGCTTCCATACAATAAAAGAATATTTAATATAACTTTTAAACTCTCAAACTTGTATATAGTTTTTATGTCATGAAGGATAGTTTCCAAAACTTGATATTGTTTGTACTGAGGCCCCTGATACACAAGCTCTTTATAAGGAACAGCTGAAGTCAATACTAACAGCTGAAGATAGGGCGAGATCAAATCAACAAAAATATACGTGTATAGATATATATGTATATATATATGTGTGTATAGTTCTGAGCAAGCTAACAATTTTACTAGGGTTAATATCACAGGCTTCCTACTGAACGGAATGACCTACATCTCATTCATTGTCTTTTTTTTTTTTTTTAATAACATCAAGAATTTCTTTGGCTACTAGAAGATGAGGAGTTCATCTTTTTTCTTTCTTGTTCATTAAAAAACTCCCACAGCCCTGCAACTATGAACTACTAGGAAATTACATTCTCTTACATATAGATGACATGTCGTATGGCTCACAATTCAAAGGCAACTAATAAACATTACTTTCTGATATTGAGAGATTAGATATAATCATTATGATGCCACACACCTACAGTGAACATCTTCACAAAACATGGTATATTCATGAGAGCTACTTGTTCACATGATATACAGGGTGTTCAAGATTAAGACATGGTGGTTGTTTTTTGGCCAGAGTGACAACATAACCTTCAGATGTGATCTTTAGGCCACAGCATCGACTGACCTTAACGTACGGACACTCAAACTCGGACAGGAGTGAACCCTCACTTGAAAAGACAACAACATGAAATCGATTCCCATGGCTGTCTCCAACCAATACGTCACCAGCGTCACTGATATCAATTCCATTGGGAAAATTGGTGATATTTTCACAGCCTATACGTCTCATTTGCTGTCCATTTTCATTAAAAACAACAACACAGTGTCCTTTAAAATCGCAGATGTAATACTCTTTCCCACTGATGGCTATGTCTGAAGGCTCTCGCATGTACTCGCTGCAATCAAACCAGCGAAGCAAGTCCCCATTCTCTGCAATGACGAAAACTGTGGGGGAGACACTATCCACAGCCACAATGTGTCCTTCTCCTGTGATAGCTAGTCCTGCAACTATGTCAATATATCTGATAGCAATCTTCTTAATAAAATGTCCATTCTTCGTGAAAAGTTGCATGCGGGATCGCTTCATTTCCTCGGTCACAAATAACAAACTTCCCAGACTGTCGAATAACAGCAACCTACCACAAACCAAAGTTTCTAAATGTTTTAATATTTCCTAATTAGTATGTATTTTAAATTTTTATTTCAGTGAAGGAAACTGATTTTATACAATCTTGGCTATTACATCTTTCCTACCTTACATTTTTTTCTTTAAACACTGAGGTATGGTGTCCTGTTTTTGACAAAAATTACTTTTCACAAATTCAAGAATGTTATCTTAAAAGTGTTCTTTAAAATTCCATATAAATAAGAACTACTTTTTTTCATAAATGTCTTTTACATAAACAATAAACACCTTATGGCTCATTGTTATAAGTTCTTCAATTAAATTTCTTTAATCAACAGAAAGAGATGCAAGAAACAAAGATAAAAAT
Organism: Tachypleus tridentatus; assembly: GCF_004210375.1. Classification (NCBI taxonomy): domain Eukaryota; kingdom Metazoa; phylum Arthropoda; class Merostomata; order Xiphosura; family Limulidae; genus Tachypleus; species Tachypleus tridentatus. The sequence continues at coordinate 160,993,036 of NC_134834.1, forward strand.
ACCTTTCGAGGATACCACAGCTGCCCTTCTTCCTTTCCAGGAAACCCAAACTGGTACTTGAACTCACCCATCTTATCAAAAACCTGGATTCTGTGGTTATTAGTGTCAGCCACAATAATTTCTTCTTCCAAACCCAAACAAAAACCATGGGGTGAACTAAACTGCCCTCTTCCTGGCCCAAGCTGACCAAATTTACACCTCCATAGACAAAATAAAACATTTAGAAAAGGAATAGCATATTACTTCATATGACAGTAATTCACAGAATCCAGATGAAAATCTTAATATTAATTCAGTAATAAACTCAGTATCATCAAAAAGCTAAACTTGAAAGTTGGTCAAAACCTAAAATTTAAATGGAAAACAGCAATTCAGTAATTCACTCAAAGTTAGATTGCAAGTGAAGTCAAAATGAATACTATAAAAATGGTTTAGCTAGTCTTCTATAAAACTAAAAATAGACTATTTCACGACATGAAATGAATTAGCTTTACCTTATTTGCATTGTGTTTAATTTGGTAGTGGCACTTCGTGGTGGAGGGTTATAGCTTCCTTGACCACCTGTCACCGGTGGCATAACTGAAGTAGAAATGAAAGCAGGATAATTGTAGAATATCACAAAAATATTGTAATTTGTAAAATACTAAATAAATGTGAAGTGCTATAAAAGCCCCAAACAACCAGCTGGTGAAGTAATAAATAAAAATCAATAGGTACATAACTCACACTGTGAAATAATTCTTAATTAGAATATTTTTCAGGTTGATGTTTTTCAGAAAATTTTGCACTAACTGGATCTCAGAAAATAGGATGAAGTATCCAAGTTCTTGACAGTGAATTTATCTTTACAGAAAAAGTTAACTTGTCACTGCATATTAATCATAAATCAACAGTTCTAAAATATTTTACACAAGACAAAGAAAGATAATACAATACAAACTATTACTAACTATTTCCTGGGACACCCAAATTCAGGTTAGCATTGATAACTGATACACCATTTACAAGTGGCGAGCCAAAATGAGGACTACTTCCTCTGGTTGACTGTAAAGGAAGAGGTGATGTTCCACCATTCAAAAGACTTCCCAAATCTGTGTCTAGTGGAGATGGTTGTAAAGATCTTAGCCCTTGGGAGTGAGGCTGGGATGTGGTCGTGTGGGACATACTAGGAGAATCAGGACCCATGCTAGAAATCATCTGTCTACCCAAAAGTACTTGGCCTGTGGAGACATGCAAGATTATAGTTCTAAGTATAATAAAAGCCAAAAAATATTTCTACTACAATAAATCAAGTTGACAATAATTTCATACCAGTCTTCTACATCACAATTCACTTTCGTTACACAGCTGGTTGTATTACATATTGAATAACTTTTATATGATAAAGTTACAGGAAGTATTTTTAATTTTCATAGATTCATCAAAAATATATTTCACATTTAATATTTATCACAAATAATTAAATGAAATCTTACACACAAACACACACACATTTTGCTTTCTAGAATACGTGAAAATGATCGTGAATCATCCATTATGAACAGTTATTGGCACCTTCACAAACAATCATACCTATACTATTTCTTTAACCCTCAAAGCACTGGTAGCTAATGTAACCATGTTCAAACAGTGACATTTTCAATTATTAAATATTTTAAAATGAAAACTACAACATTATAAAGGCCTTTTAATGATATAAACCAGTTTTCAGATAAAGATTCAATTTGCAAAAATGAATTTCTGAATGCACTCTTTCGAGCTAACTAATATTAAATAGATAATTTAGCAGTGTTAGGCAAATTGAATAAGATAATTTGACTTCTTGACTTCTTTCATTACTTCTTGAAAAATGGCACAGAAACAGTCACAAATAAAAAATAATCTCAATTTTTCTTTTTCTTTCCTTAACCAGTTCATGAAACTTACACAATCATTAAACATGTGGGTAAACAGAGAACAAGAAAATACCAGGTCTTATTGTATGAATAAACATCTCTGAGCACCACCTCTTTGTTTTGTTACAGAAATACATTATTTTACAGGCAATTATTTGCTCTAGTTTCTCTGAAAAGCCACAAAAAGCTAAATTTTTCAGAGTTCTTTTCAATGGCTTCATTCTCAAATACACATTTTACCAAGCATGTTTAAATAATCACTAGGACGTTTGCACACAATCAATGATGGTTATTGCCATCTTTAGAATGTATTTTCACAACATGTTTATAAATATCACATTCATAACTAGTTATGGCCTCAAAGTGATTTATTCAAGTTTTAAAATATTCTGTCTAATCGCTCCCTTCAAACTACCTAAAGAATAAAACTACATCTGACATGTTCAAAAACAGAATCTTGCTTTGATGTTTATTACATTAACATTTGTGTTGCATAAAAAGAATATTCCAACTCTAATTTTGATTTGTGTCCTTCCTCCAAATTTTTTTTGCAGAACAAATACTTAATCTTAGCAACAGATTTAAGATTGTGTGGGTCCAAGGGTTAATAACTTTTATGGACCCCATATTCCATGTAATTTTACATGGAATAAAATTAACAATGGGCCCCCATTAAACCCATGGAACCTGGGTCTGAGCCCCATCTAGCCTCTAACTAAATACACTACTGCTTAAATCATATAATGGAAAATTGCAAATATGTAGTCTTTGTAGTTTTTGTTTAAAAAAAAAAATTCTGAAAGCTGAAATTTTCTTTTTCAGAATCTATTTATAAAACTCCCTTGTTTCCTAATGTTGAAGTAATGCTTTTAAGACTTTTGGTTATCATGTCAGATGCCTTGTTTGACTGCTACAGGTATCTGTTAAACACATTTTGTTAGTGTTGTTTTTTGTTGTTTTTTTACTGAAATACAATCACAGAATGCTCCAATTGCATAAATATGTACCAGATCTTGTAAGTTTCCTTACTTTCTAAAATTATGTTAATTTTTAACTATGCAAGTACCATTCTTAAAACTTAAGTTTTTACCTTACAGCAGGACAATCTTTAGAGTATGTTTGATGATTTGAAACAAAATAGCAAACAGAAATAGTGATTATGCTTTCAGTTTAGAAATGTTAATATAATCTTACTGGACATTAAATAATCTTGTACTTCATCAATTAAAACAATTAACATTTTGTATCTGTTCAGGAAACTAGAGATTATCAAATAATGTTTACAATACACGATTACTTAAGCCTCTGCTAAAGATTGCCTTTACCCAAAGCAAATATATTATCTCAAAATTATAAACATTTTTTTGCCTCTATCTTTCATATACTATTCACTGTCAGCCTGACTCATTCACAGTAGAGCCTGAAAAACATTCTAATCACAAGGGAAAAACCAGAACATTATCTAAAAATAACTTACACAGATATCAATGTTTTTAAGTATTCTTATTTTTATTAAATATATTCAATACTAAAGAAAAACAGATACCAGAATTATTCATTGAAACTGAGCCTAGTTTGGCTAATGCAGAGAGGTTGTTCAGGGCATTCATTTGTGCAGCTGCTACTGAATCTGGTCCACTGGTGGATATCTGTAGAAGATCGTATAGAGTTGGAGGTGAAGGGGTTGGGTTAAGAGACTCGTGTGAGGAACTGTGTTCAGCCATGCCTGCCAACTGGGCTAGGTTGTACTGGGCAACATTATTGCCCAGGTCTACATCCAGAGCTGAAGGCACTGAGGTTTTATCACTAAGAACACCATGGGGCAAAACAAACCCTTCATTATCAAGTGATGACACTGAGTGGATGGGGGAGTTTTGTTGGTGAGGTGGATTGTCCTCAGGTTTTGACATTACTGCTGCAGATGTGCACAAAGATCCACAAAGCTCTTCTATATTTTTTTCAAACTTGGATTCATCACATTCAAACTTGATCTCCACAGAGACATCAGGTTTAGGAGTGTTGTTTATAAGATACATTAACTGGGTACATACAACCTAGAAATAAACAAACTCATTAAATAAATGAAATTTCAAAGTTATTTTTAATTTTAGATTTCCAATGATATCATTAAACATTTCTTTGCACAAAGAATTAAGATCCCTACTTGAATACTCAAGTTACCTAACAAATTTCACCATTGAAATAAAGCAGCTTTCTGAACAGAAAATGACTTCTTTCAAAGAGAATTTTGTGACTTTATCCCTAATGTAGAGAATTTTAAGTTTTATCTTTATGCCTGGAAGTTGTAACCCATGTTACTGGACCTCTTACTGGTTGCTGCTAATATTCTTACCTGTTTCATAGAAAGAATTTCAATAGCATTTGCATATGTTATAAGCTTTTTGGAAAATTTACAGGCATCTTCAATTTTTTCCATTGTCTTTTCTACACTGTGCATTGTATCCATAACTAACAGCTCTTTTTCTGAATGAATAGCTTCCAAATCTTGCAGGAGTGTCTCTTGTTTTTTGTTTAAAATTTCTTGATACTTCTTGAATGTTTCCTGTGGTAAACAAGTATAAAACCTTTTATGTCCTAAATATTCCAATCCTATATATATTTTTTTTTACATCAACACATACATATTTTTTATTTTTTTACATTAGTCAAAACATCCTGTTGGTCATATAAATTACATCTTGTATTATTGTTTCATTATAATTTTTTTTGAAAAAGTACAACTGTACAAGTTCAGTCAATTTAACCAATCTTGCAATACCATAAAAAAAATTAAAAAAATTTTGATGTAGAATTACTACAACTTATAACATGAAAACAAAAATGTTTAGACTAAATAGCATTACATATTTATTATAAGTTTATTATTTTTATTATATTCACCTTCTAGTTGTGCCTGGCTAACATCAAGTTACAATGATGTAGTAATCATAAACTCATGATACTATATAAAACTGATTATTAGTCTTTACAAAGTGACCTGGCTTGACTATTGTAGTAGGCTAGTATTTTTTATTAAACATAGGTCTCATTTCTGTTATTGTACACTATATATCAGTATTTATAAAAAAACTCTTAAACTTATTCTTCTTAAAACATAGAAGAGTAAATTGTTATTGTTTTTTTTGTTTTTGAATTAAGCACAAAGCTACAAAATGGGGTATCTGTGCTCTGCCCACCACGGGTATCAAAACCCGGTTTGTAGCATTGTAAGTCTGCATACAAACCACTGAGCCACTGGGGGGCCAAAGAGTAAATAAAGAAATAAATCACACAGTTGTCTCTTCTAGTTATGACCTTTGTACTCAATTGCTACTTGTAGTTTGCAAAGCCTAAAAAAATTTCACACATAATGTATGTTAAATGAGATTTTTTTTTAGGTTAACACACACACACACAATAAATATTAAATTACTATACTGATACCATAGAAATTCTTTATAATTTATCCAATTCAGTAATTAAGCTGTATTTGGGTCTAAAACATGAAATTTAAAATGAGCTAAAGACTCAACTTACTAGCAAAGTTTAGTCTCAAAAGATAGAGAGGAAACTGTTATATCTGAAAAGGGTTAAGATAGCAATTAGGGGACATTGAGTTATAGATTGGTCATTCATGTCATATACAGATATGTATGTAAAGGACCATTTCCAAAAGTGGAAAGAAGCGAGTGGGGCCACTCTGATATAGTATACAAAAGATAGGAGGTTATTATTATACATTTTAGCTTGTCCATAGCTTGAGTTCTAATTTGAACTAGTGCTGCATTCAACATACCATGTTAGCATACAAACTGATGTTTAGGTCAAATTTTTTGATATTTACGAAATTAAATAATATAATACAAACATTTGAATTATAATCTATAGATTTATACCAAACTTAATGAACAGATTCACACAACAGTAGTTCAATAAAATTTTGAATGAGTCAACAAATGTGATGACATGACCTTTGACCTGCCTAGAAAGGGTTAATGTCACTATGCAGAAAACCTTACATTTGTCCTGTTATGCTCCTTATCAGTGTAGTTAAAATCTTATCTCCTGTTTAAATGATATTTGTGGCATACTTTAAGGTAAATATATACAGATCTTTCTGGCTTTACTTGTTAGAGGGGTAACAGAAGTCATCACAGTTTGATAGTTATCATGAAACTGCTTGGTACTGAAGATATCACAGTTCATAAAGTTTATGACTGGACATCTTCACAGTTAGAGGGTGGAGTGGATATAGTCATATAGCACAGAAAATAGCCAAAGATGACTGTAGACTAATCACTAATGCAAAATGCACATACGAGATTTGAATAAAGCTTTTCAACAAAATCCTTTCTACAGCTAGAAATACAAGTCTGAAAAATGCAAGCTTTATTTTTGAATTTGGAAAAAAATAAAACAGTATAAATGGATAATCAACTAAACAACATCCTATATGGAGAAATTAGTATTTATAATCTGCAACAAACTGTTAGTTTCTGCCTATATTTTCTAATCTTCAAAATTTACGAGATTCAGGTTATTGTTAAATGGACAATTACATTTTTTAAACTTGAAGTAGCTGTAGTGTTTACTACAAAGTGCATGAAGTATTCCTTATAAGCACAAACTGCAATTTGGTATACTAAAGTAGTTTAATGGTGAAAGTTTGGATAGCAAATTCAGTTTTTAATGTAGCAGAAATACACGTTATTTCTTGGTTCAATTATTTAAATTAATATTGTTACTATTAGTATTTATGATATATTGTTTATTAATAATGGTGTGAAATCCTGGCCAAAACTGTTTTAGGAAGTGCTGAATTTATTTCTGAGTTTCAAAATGGTTAAATAATTGTTTTTTGCTGACAAACCCTGACTGAATAGGTGTGTTCATTTCAGATAGTTACAAGTGGTCAGTGAAAAATCATAACCAAACAATAACACTTTGGCAAAATAAGTGTATCAACTTATGAGAAATACAAGTTATCTTTCACTACTGATATTTTGCCGAGTGTTATGTACTGAAAAGAAAAGTTAAATCTACAAAACCGAGTTACTTACAATTTTAAAACTTTTATCCATACTTTGGCCAGGACCAATATAATTACAGTAATTTGTGAAAGTTGTTTAATTTTTGTACCAGTAAAACTTTCTACGTCACAGTAGCTAGCTAGGTTATGTATGTATGGATTCCTACTTATCTTTATAAAAATTAATAGATTTTATCATACTTGTTGCTTTCTGTGACCTCATATATGCCAACAACTGACAGGCCCATGTATGAAAAAGTAAAAATATATGTATATGAAACTAGAAAGGTTTATGACATGTAAGGAAAAATAAAATGTTCATGCACTCTGCATGATTTTGTTTTAAAAATGGCTTCATAACCAAGTATTTTGTAAAGTTTCCACTGTTCAGTTGAATGCAGCTGTATAAGCAGTGGGGTTCTAAACACTGGTTGCATTGCCTTTGGTTAACAGTTCTAAATTAGAATTGGCTATGCCTGTTCTTTAGGGTCTCTGACCTGACTACTTAGCCTAGTATAATACCAAAAAAGCTACATATACGTATAAAATGATAATTTAATTTATCATTATAACTTATGAAAACTAATACATTTTTCTGCCCCAACAAAAACACCAACCTGAATACTATTTTTAGCATTGTCTCGCTGTAACTGCAAGTCTGTAAGGGAATTCTGTAGGGCTAATGATGCCATTTCACAAAATCGAACTTTCTCTTCACTCTCTTTTATCAGATTTTCAATATTTTCTCGATGTTTAGCTTCAGCATCAACAGCTCTCTCATACCGATGCTGTGGCTGTTTGTGGTCTGCTACCATACATTCATTACATATGGGAACCTGTTCAAAAAAGAATTTAACAGTCACAAAGAATAATAAAAACCAAGTGTAATTTTTGGTACATTTAGGAATTAAAATCTCAATTTCAGACATAAGAATATCTACATATCCGTAAGTGGGGTAACAGCTGTTTATCTTTTTATCTTAAAAATGACATTTCACTTAGGCCTGTGCTCCTATGTATCAATATTCAGAAGTGACAAAATACTTAGTGCAGGGAGAGCAAAGACAAACCTTGTATGGAGCCATACAATTCAGCTGAGGGCCTTATGATATGGCATTATTTTCATACATATTAATCTGGCTCAACTTGAAATGTTGCACAAACTGCCATTTGTTGATGGGCAGCCTCCCAACCTCCAAAGATATCTATAATCATTAGCTTCTGGTATTTTTTTGCTTGATGTATTGGTTTTATTGTCCATGAAAGTAATACAAATCAATTCTGATATTATAATGTTACTACACAATCTTTTGTATCTTCTCAGTGCTGCAACCATTTTTAGGCAGAATTTTCCACCAGGATAAAGGGACAATTATAGTCAAAGAAACAGTCAGTTCGAAAGGAAAGAGGTGATCGCTCTGCCCAAGTATTGATGGCCAGGAAGATGGAGGAACAAGCAGAAGTGCTAGATACCCGACAAAAGCTTTCACCTAGAGTGTTAGCGATGTTCCGAACATCAGTCACCTCCTGACCATCAGAGAGTAAGATCGAGAGGGGGACAGAATTGTAGTGCCCATTAACCTTTCGAATCCTGTCCCATATGATCTTGGAACTGGTGGTAGAAGATATGCTGGTTGTGAACTTAATCCAAGATTCCTTCTGGCTTTGACATCTTACCCACCTAGCATGTGCACGGGCCCGTTTGAAAGCAACCCGGTTTGAAAGTGTGGGATATCTACGAAAAGTATTCCAGGCCCGCTTTTGAGCCTTCTGTGCTAAGTGGCAAGCAGGATTCCACCACGGACGAGGATATCGTGGAAAACGTGTCGAGGTTTTAGGAATACACTGAGCAACTGCATGTGTAATACAGTCAGTTACCGCTGCTACACAGTCGTCTATTGATGGCTGATTTACGATGGCAGGATCAAGTTCTGCGAGAGAAGTGAAAGTGGACCAGTCTGCCTGATCCAGCTTCCACCGGGGCACGCGGGTAGGGTGGCATCGACCACGGCCAGTCTCTCTCAAAAGGATCGGAAAATGATCACTGCCTAGTGGATTACTGTCAATCCTCCATGAAAAATGGGAGAATAATGAAGGGGAGCAAACAGAGATCAATAGCGGTAAAGGACTGACTAGGTGTACAAGAGAAAAGCAAGCCACAGTATTTTGTAGGTATGAGAACATAAAACAATGTGTTTGTTCCTTTTTCTGTTTGTAATTGTTAAATATTTTAGAATACAATGCATATTTTTCTAGACATGCATGTTCACACACACACACACACACAAACAAAAGTGAATTAAAAACACATTTTCACATAAATTATACTGACACTGGCAATGCTTGTATCTATGTTAATTTTTACAGTGATTTTGCTATGTGAAAATACTGAAACCCTCTTATTTTAAAATATTTAAAAATATACCAATGTCTAGAAAGAGTTTTATGTAAATCAAACTTGCCTAAATTTATTAATAATTTTAAAAAATTACTTAAAGAGGATAGTTAGAAAATCAAAAAGGAAACATTCATAATAATGTTTCCAAAAAGTATACACAGTATGGTTACAACACTTGTTAAATTATGACACTGGATTAAGCATACTAAGTGAGGAAATAATATATAAATGTAATATAAAATTTAAAGGTGATAATTCAAATCCAAAGTGAATAGAGGTATTTAGTTCTTTCCTTCCTTAGAAAGGAAAGCACTTTGCTTAAATAGTCAAAAATAATGCTGATAACATATTGTTACAGGATAATATAAACATGATTGGATGTTTGTTTTTGAATTTCGTGCAAAACTACACAAGGACTTTCTGCACTAGTCATTACCACCCACTGCCAACTGTTGGGCTACTCTTTCACCAACAAATAGTGGGATTGACTGCCACATTATAACGTCCCCATGGCTGAAAGGCGAGCCTGTTTGGTGCAATGAGGATGTGAACCTGCGACCCTCAGATTACGAGTTGCACGCCTTAATCCACCTGGCCATGCTGGGCCATGATTGGATGATTTAATTTTAATGAATAGTTGTAAAAAATGAAGGTGTACAGGCAATCAGAAAAATTAAGGTTTTTGAGAGGAATAATGATAAACTAAAAAGTAAATACAGCATTTGTTTTACCAGCACCAAAACTTCAACATTCCTAGACATTTTATATTGAGTTACATACAAGTTAACAGTTTAAGCTCTGTTGATTTCTAATCATTTGCAGATGACATTTATTCAATGCTTTACAACTTCCATCAATATTAATGTAACATTTAATGCTGTAAGTTGGTCATCTGCATATTGTAACAGTTAATTTGCAGTTAGCACAAAGTTACAGAATAGGCTATTTTTGCTATGGTCATCACAAGTGTAGAACCCCAATTTTTGCATCATAAGCCTTCAGATTTACATTTATGCTACTAAGGGTTTGATTTGTTTGTTGTTGAATTTCGCACAAAGCTACTCGAGGGCTATCTGTGCTAGCCGTCCCTAATTTAGCAGTGTAAGACTAGAGGGAAGGCAGCTAGTCATCATCACCCACCGCCAACTCTTGGGCTACTCTCTTACCAACGAATAGTGGGATTGACCGTCACATTATAACGCCCCCACCGCTGAAAGGGCGAGCATGTTTGGCGCGATGGGGATGTGAACCCGTGACCCTCAGATTACGAGTTGCACGCCTTAACACACTTGGCCATGCCGGGCCTAGGGGGTTGATAATATCAGTAGATCCCTAATGTTACCTGACTACACAAAAATAATCACAACAGCAACTACTTCAATAGGTTGAATCAGCCGTTTCATGCAAATGTGTTTCTGAGGACAAATCAAAGTGTGGCATTCAGTCCCATCATTCAGAATATACAGCTTTATAGTTTTATCCTTAGTTTCTTTTTATTATGTTCTTTATAATTAATTACATATACAATAAGGATGAATCCTGGATATAATGCCAAAGACAAAAATCCAGCTTTTAATTTATAGCTTTCCACAAATATCAGAGCTCGATTTTAAAGAAATTTCTAGGCTGTTTTTCAGTCAACCTGACCTGTAGCAGAGGTTGTTTGAAAAAAGAAAAAACAGTACATACATTTAAAAAGATCTAATTATAACAATATTGGTGTACAAAGACTAAAGAAAGACCTAATTACAACAATTTATGTTTTTTATACATTATTTACAAAATACTGCATTTAACATTTAATTGTCAATTTAGCATATTTATTCAACTAATTTTTGATGCCCCATTTTCCACGAAGCTTGTTTACATCGACAAAAAACAAGCCTAAACCATGCTTACGTTACGTATTATCTTAAGAAAACAAATAAGTGATAACCTGTAAAACTTTTAAAGACAACAGCAATCTTGGCTAATCATGTTTAACATTTTCTTTCTAACCACCTTGGCCTGCTCATCAAGTACAAATAAAGTTTTATGGGAACTCTCATACATAGACACTACTCCCTTTAACAATTAATATGTTTTCCAAGCCTTAATGCTGCATGTGTTCACACACATACACATCACTGATATGTATTGTCATTCATACTTTTAGCTTGTATTGAACTAGTGAGAAGAAAAGTTAGCCTAATTTTATTTACTGTTATTCTATTCTGTGCTGTCCAAATTTTCATAAAATTCTGTTAGCAGTTCTCTATGTTCTGTTTCATCCATGAATTTTCCTACTTTCTCATGGCAGATAAGACTTTTGAATTTCTTAGATGTGATTGGTTATGTCTGTCTAACATTAGTCTTGGACCTACATGTAATCAAAAAGGGATAATTCAATTGTGACAATTAATGGAAATTCCGAGTTCGATCTCGTAAATTTGATTGTTTTATTTCTTACTGAAAATTTATCAGTAAGAAGTTGAGACAGTCACATTAGTTTTAATGTTGTAAGCATATCAACTAGAAATTAATATCACAAAATATTTCTGTTGTAGAAATTATTTTATGTTACAAATTCCTGCCTACCCATACATTTGCATATAAACATTGCACAGTGTGTGGTAATATAACTGAACTGTATACACTGTACTGTCACACCATTCACTCTTTGTTAAACTCCATAAAAAATTTACACAGAGGTACAGAAAGATGAGTGATGAAAACAGCATTATTAGCCAATCACAAATGCAATTTTTTTTCCAGTGTTTTCAGTTTCTTTTGGTGGATTGAACCAATACTTTTTTGCATAAAGTACAATAATTTTTAAACCAAAAGATATTTCTGCGAGGATTAAAATTTGGGTTTGAAGTTAATGAATTTACCAACAATTTTAGATGAGAATCAAAGTTAACATAATGTGTGTATTGTGAGAATGGATAACTGTATGGTAGACTGCAATACTGTTTTGAGTAACATCTGTTTCAGGAAGGTAGTTGGCCACAGGATAACATGTTTTAAGTTGGTCCTACAAGGACATTTTCAGTTGTCTCTGATGACCCTTAAATTCAAAATGCTAATTGTTTTATTTCTTAGTTGCATCTCCATCCCACATTTCAACTCTTTCATGACCTTCCTACCTCATGATTATCTGTACCAACAAACTGAAACACTGTCTTAAACTGCCACAGGGAGATGAAGTTTGTTAAATTGTCCAAAATTAACTTTATATTCATTTAATAATTTAATCAAATGACAATTTCAGTTTCCAATTTTAATTTTTAAAAAACTGAAAAATCAAACATGGCAGAAGGTAAAAACTGCTTTATCTATTCATTAAACAGTTATTCACTAAAAACTCAAACAAATGAAATTTACTAACAAAGAAGAGATACATTAATGTTTATCATAATATAAAAATTACACTTCTGCTTTTACTAGTCTCACTGTCACAGATTCAAGTTATACTCAAAAGAATGTTTTTTAGCACTTTCCAGCCTGGTTTCTCATGTTCTTTACAAGGGTAAGTTACATCAGTACATTAAAAACAAGTCTGATAACTCTCTAAATAACCTATAAAATTGTATTTGAAATGTTCAGATATAGAGGTTTGTTGAGATATGAATATTATCAACATGCTTTGGAGAACTAAAATTCTTATTTAGCAAGTATAGATATTTAAACTTTGCATAGATTAAAACCTGTCACTATATGAAATATAGAAGTAAAGCTGTGTTTTTCTATATATATATATATTTTTATGGTTTATTTCTATCTTAAATAGCTTGAAAACTGCAATTCGTGAAGTTCTGGAATCAAACTGTAAAATCCAACTGTATTTTTGGTTTAGAATTTACAAGCTTGTAAAACTAAAATCAATTATATTACCTGAAAGGTAATTTTTATCTCACAATGAATTTGCTATAGTGACCTCTATTTCTTATATGGACTGTAAATTTCCTAATTTTTTTTTTTTTTATTTGTTACATCAAGTCTCTTTTTGTCATATTCTTACTATACAAACAGTACTTACTGTGTGCTTGTGTTTCACATACAGCATGTACGTGTGTGTGTATCCACCAACTTGTCCTTATTCTTACACATCTTTCAATCTTTAATTATGGAATGCTAACTGGTTTTGTAAAATTGTTGTGAGCTAACTGACTCTTCTACACAGACTCAGTTGAACTGATTGACCAAATGACCACTCTGTACTCATTTAAAGTCATTATAGTTTTGATACTACAGGGTGTTTGGAAAGTCACTGTGCAATTATATATTTATCAACAGACATGTTTCAATATAGAATACAGGAGGTAAATATGAATGACAATTATAAACAATGTTGAAAGTGACACCCATTGGCATCAATACAGGCTTGGATCCTTCTTATTTTGTTTCTGAACACCACTATCAGTTGCTGGCTTGAAATAGACTGAATGAATGCTGTTATTGCTGCTTTCAAGTCATCTGCACAGTGACTTTCTAAACACACCCTATACTAGCTTTTAATATAGTACAAGTATCTTCACAAAGTTATGGATACTTTCACTAAATTCACAGCTCTTTTACGTACAACCAATTACATATTTAATTAAGTATTCTTAATACACTGAAAAAGGTAAAACTACTTTTATCTAAAAAAATCTCAAATTTCATTTGCATAGTTTCTATAATCTCCTAAATAAAGTTCAAATGTTTGTTTCCACTGAAACTTTATATTTTGTTATTTTCACTAATCCTAACTTTGTGTTATATATGTAACCACACACACACACAAAAAAGAAGTTATTTTACCCTTTTTCTCTTTCTATAATTACTTCAAACTGTAAAATGAAACATTTGTTTATCACAAGTAGCTTTAAACTCATAATAGTATCCATCTATTTATACTTAAATGTTACTGTTTTAACCCTTTCGTGATGGGCTTGATATAACAAAGTTAAATATTTATACATACTACATCAAAAGTTACAGTATGTATACCTTCACATACTACAGAAGTCTTCTAGTAATGATCTCAACTTTTAACTATCCTAAATATTAAGCAATAAACACAAGTTATGCTTTTCTTGTTGTTGTAGAATGACTACAAAGTATAACACGAAAACAAATCTTATAACATTATACATTTACGCACACATACACACATTTATCTTAATCTTCTAACTGTGCCTGGCTAACATAAAAAAGGTGCATTGAATTAGTGCACATCACTCGTGTTACTGTATCCAGTAATATAAAACTGACCTTGTTTCATAAAATTACAAAGTGACCTGTCATGGCTGTGCTTTAGTGGATTAGTATTTGGTAAAAGTCTCATTTCAATTATTATAAATTATATATCTATACAGATTAGTCCAATTTTCAAATTAAAATCTTAAAGTTAAAAAGACCAATGGCCCTTAAAAATTCAAAAACACAACTGAGGCAGACAGTCACTATCACCAATGACACTGTCCAATGTCAAGGGTGAACCATGGTGAATATCTTTAAAATGGTACTGTCCCTCCCAATCATAATGACAGTAAAATGTGGGCTACTGTGATCTAAGTGTCACACAGGCCACACATTGGTGCATCAGTACCAGATGGAAGAAAGTGATAAGTTAACAAACTGTGACCAACATGTAGCCTAGCCAGAATAACTTCCTCCTCCTAATCTTTACAGAAGCAAGACGGCCAACTACTGTGGAGCCGAGCCTTGAATGCAGGACCGTAGTCCATGTATAGGACAAGCATGCCAGTGATAGTACCAGAGCAGACACTTAGCTGCAATGTCAGCAAGCTTGTTCCTGCAAATACCAACAAGGCCTAGTATCCACAAAAATGGATAGAAGTAGATGACACAGAGAAATGGGCCAGTCATTTTAAAATATCGACGAGAACAGGGCGAGAACTAATGCGAAGAGATTCTAGAGCCAACAGAGAGCTAAATGAGTCAGTATAAATAGTATAATTCATGTATTGCATAGCTTCTATGTGAACCAGGGCAAGAGAAATGGTGTACAATTCAGCAGTGAGCACAAACTGTAGAGGGGACTCTGTGTGCAACAACCAAATCACAACAAACCACGGTAGAGCCCACACAGTCATTTGACTTTGAATCACCTTTCCATTTCCATTTATTAAGTGGAAATGTAAGGATGGTTCGAAAGATGTTTGGTCAATAGAATGTGATGCTTCCAATTGAAAATATCTGCCTTCTTCAGATGACTCAAAGAAAGGTCACATTTGGGGATGGTGATTAGACATGGTGGGATGGGCTGATCAGTGAATAAAGATATACTATCAAAGGACAGACCCAATTCATTCAAATACACCTAAATACAAAAACCAAAAGTAGCAATTGCACTACTATCTACTCTGAAAGAGCATGACCCACTCAGGAAGGAAAACACAAGCCCAAGTGGAATGCTGTGGTAACGATTGAAGTTTTGAAGTATACATTAAAGACAGTTGCAAATGGTGGAGGTGTAGAGGGGGTTCATGAGACTATGTACAAGCCCTGGACTGGGGAAGTGTAGAAAGCCCTGATGCAGAGCCAAAGTCCCTGATGATGAAGGGGATCCAGCATATTAAAGACCAAGGTCCTGGCAGAGCCATAGACCAGAGACCCATAGTCCAGTTTTGATCAAATGTGGGCACAATATATAAATCTGCTCTGTAAGAGGTGGAAGAGATGACATGGAGGATGTTCAGTGCCATTGTACACTTAACATGGAGCTGCTTAATGTGTGGAATAAAGGTCAGCTTACAGACAAAGATTAAGCCCTAAGAACTTTGCCTCAGGGACCACGGGTGATAGAAGAGATGCTAGAGGTGTATTTAATCCAAGATTCCTTCTGGCTTTGACATCTGACTTGCCAAGAACATGCATGGGCACACTGAAAGGCAATGCAGTTTAAAAGTATTGGATACCTAAGAAAGGTATCCCAAGCCCATTATTTACTTTTCCTTGCCACGTGGTAGGCAGGATTCCACTAAGAATTAGAATAGTGTGAGAAACGTGTCGAGGTTTTAGAAGTACAATGAGCAGCTGCCTGGATAATACAGTCTGTCTCTACTGCCACACAGTCGTCTATCGATGGCAGGATCAAGTTCTGAGAGAGCAGTGAAAGAGGGCCAGTTGGCCTGGTCCAGCTTCCATAGAGGCTGAGGTTTGGGTGACATCGACCATGGCCAGTCTCTCTCAAAATGACAGGAAATGATCTCTGCCCCATGGGTTACCATCACACCTCCAAGAAAAGTAAGAGAAAAGTGAAGGAGAGCAGATAGAAAGATCAAAAGCAGTAAAAGACTGACTAGGTGCATAAACATAAGTACAAGAACCAGTACTGAAGAGAGAAAGGTTATGATCTGAGAGCATATACTCTATGGAACAACCCCTCCCAACAATCTAAGCACCACCCTGGAGGTGCTTACATCAATTAAAATCCCCCAGGACTAAAAAGATTACTGTTTAACAAGGGCAACAAGGTCCGACTAATCATAGGTCTCTCCAGACAACAGGTAGAGAGAACAAACAGTGATGGTTCAACCTAAAGAAACACGGATGGTTCAATGACCGACATGAGATGTGAAAGTCATTGACATTGAGCCTTTTTTGCAACAGCAACAGGGAGTTGTTCGATGATGGTATTAATCTTTACACTGAAAAGTGTGGCACCCAAAATACAGCCCTGAGGGACTCCAAGTTCTTGTAGAAAACAATGGGAAAGTGTCAAACCCACATGAACTCGGAATATCCTCTCCATAAAAAAAATTAATAAAAATAGGCAAATGGCCATGTAACCCATATATATGGAGGTCTCGCAAAATGCCATACCTTCATGTTGTATCATAAGCCTTCTCAATGTCAAAAAATATTGATACAAGATGTTGTCGTTTGAGAAGGGCTTCTCTGATTGATGTTACAAGTCAAATCAGGTGGTTCATGGAGGATCGCTGTCATAGAAAGACACATTGGGTGGGAGAAAGGAGGCTGCTTGATTTGAGGAACCAAACTAGATGAGAATTAGCTATCCTCTTTAGGTCTTACAAGGAAAGCTTGTCAAAACAACTGAATGGTAGTTTGAAGGAATCTTGGGATCCTTCCCAGGCTTAGAGAAAAACAGGACAATAACCCAGTGCCAGGCATCAGGAAAACGTTCTCCTGCAGATCCAGTTAAAAACAATCAGAAGAACAGCAAGAGAAGCAGGAGACAGCATAGCATTTTGCAGTGTACATCATCAGGTCAGACCAATGAAGGGCCAGTTTGAGTTCCACCAGTGTAAAGGGATGATTATAGTCATACAAATAATCAGCTCAAAAGGAAAGAGGTGATCACTCTGCTTAAGTGTTGATCACTAAGGAGGCAGAGGATAGAGCAGAAGTGCTAGATTCCTGACAAAAGCTTTCACCTAGAGTATCAGCTGCTTCCTGGCCATCAGAGAGCAAGATCGAGAGGGGGGGCAGAATTATATTGCCCACTGATCTTTCGAATCTTGTCCAATGCGACTTTGAAACTCATGATAGATGTATGCTGGTTTGTAAACTTGATCTAACATTCCTTCTGGCTTTGACGTCTTACCCACTGAACATATGCATGGGCTTGCCAGAAAGCGATGAGGTTCAAGAGTGTGAGATACCTACGAAAAGTACCCCAGGCCCGTTTTTGAGCCTTCCATGCCATGTGGCAGGCAGGATTCTACCATGGATGAGGAAACACGTCAAGGATTTAGGAATACATTGAGCAGCTGCCTCTATAATACAGTCAGTTACTGCTGCCACACAGTCGTCTACTGATGGCTTCCAGACAATGGTAATATCAAGTTCTGCAAGAACAGTGAAAGAGGGCCAATTTGCTTGATCCAGCTTCCACTGGGGCACTTGGGTCATGTAGCATCGACCACGGCGAGCCTCTGCCATAATTATAGGAAATTTATCACCCCCTCGTGGGTTATTGTCAACCCTCCATGAAAAGTGAGAGAATAGTGAAGGGGAGCAAACTGAGAGATCAACAACAGTAAAGGACTGACTAGATGCATGAAAATAAGTGTAAGAACCCCCTTCTGAAAAGTTCTGATCAGAAAGCCTACGCTCACGGAGTGACTCCTCCCATCAATATCAGCACTTCCCAGAGGGGATGATGTTCATTACAGTCCCCAGGATGAAAAAGGGAGACGGCAACTGTTCAACGAGAGCATCAAGGTCTGATTGATCATGTCTCTCCAGGTGACAGGTAGAGAGAACAAACAGTGATGGTATAGCCCAAGGAATCAAGGATGGTTATGGCCTCCAAGGATTTATCGAGTAGCAAAGACAGGGTAGGCACATGCTGATCAACCAACAGTGCCACCCCTCCACACACTCATCCATCACACAGCCTATCATTTCTGTATAAAGAAAACTGCCAAAAGGTGACTGTATCAGCAGGTTTCAGAAATGTTTCCTGTAAGGAAAGACAAAGAGGATGGTAGGAAGCAATAAGTGTTTTGATGTCATCCAGATTAGAACGCAAACCTCAACCGTTCCATTGTATCAGGGTGGCCATTTTTATTTATGTGTAGGCAAATTGGGTGGAGAACCCTTTAGATTACGACCACATCTTTTTCCCTTACTGTCCTTATTCAAGTAAGGTCTATCAACCTCCATGGACCCTGCCCTGGATCAATTGGGCAGGTCTTTGCTGTTGGAAGGGGATTCCAGAAACTGAGGACATGAACAAATTGTTTTGCATCTTGGGGCGAGAGAAAAAGATGTACCTGAGGAAGTGCCTGTACACGAAACCAAAGGAAGTGAATCTTGGGGTTTGCTGGAATAAATATTAAGGACAGGGATGGGTGTTGATGATTCATCAACTTTTTGAACCATGAAGACCAAAAGAATCATTTTCAAACCATATGAAAAGTCTTTTGACCTCCACTACTACAGTGGGAACTAAGTGCAGCAGCATACGCTTGAGATGAAGTGGTGGACAGCAACTTTCGAGCCTCAAGATAAGTCATGTTATGAAACGTCTTAAAATGCTGCACTGTTTTTCTTCCAACCATTTATGGCAAAAACGAAAGTGGGATGGGTGAGAGCCATTGAAACTGATGCAATGAGGGTCCGTTTTACACTCATAGGCATCTTGGTCCTTGCCACTGCAACAAGCACACGTCAAGGAACCACGACATGATGTCTTCAGATGACCAAACTGCTGACACTGGAAACATCCGAGAGGGTTTGGAATGTATGACCATACCTTACAATTAAGATAACCTACCTTGATGGTGGCAGGTAAATGCAGTGATGTAAATGTTAGAATATGGACATTGGTTGGCATCATAATTCTGTCCTTGCAAGTGGAGAAACTCCTTGGGTAAAGAAACCAGTGAGAATCTCTGACTCTGGGATGTTCTTCAAATCCCTCTCAACAATAACTCCTTGTGATGAATTCAAAGTAGCATGAGGAATAACCTCAATAGGTATATCCCCAATTACCTTCGAATGCAAGAATTTCGCTGTGCTGAGACGTGGATGTTTCTGCCAATGTCATTACAGCAAAGCTTTTTGACTGACTTTGGAGAGCCAGCATGTCCCTCTACTCCCTTCTTAATGAAAAAGGGAGACATTTCCCCAAAAGATTTGTCTGAGAGAGAATATAGTATAAGAAAATGAGGTACAGGTGTTACAGATGTTGAAGATCTTCAAGATGTGGTCATTTACCTATGGACTGTTTTTTCACTATCTAAGTTTTTATTTGGAGGATCCATAAAAAAAAGAAAAGAATTATCTTGGTGCCCACTGACCCCAACCACCATGAAGCCATATAAGGGGAAGCACTACAATGGCAAACAAGGACACTGCAGCAATGCTAAGGTTTTGTGACCACTATACCTAAACACGAGTATCAGATACAATATTCACAACACCTGTTTTTATTTGAGAATGACCAACTCTGGTACTTGGTTGACCCTAGCCCAAGTGAACCAGCTGACTGATCCTAGGGGGACCACCCCAAGGCTGCCCATTTGCAGGAATTCAAGGCCAAACTAGGGAGTTCAGGTTGGACTCCTCTCCTTCCCTTCACAGGTCATGTTGCACGGCAAACCCATGGGTGGATGTTCAGATCCCAGAGGAGGTAAACATAAAGAACATAACCTTCCTTGGGAGGTCTCCTCACCACACACAGGAATCCACACCAAGGGGGACACCCTCCCTTGAAAAACAGAAGTGAATTGCTTGAAATTACCAAAATTTTAGAATCAGATGTTAAAAAAAATCAATGAGAAAAATGAACTGAAAATGTGTATTGTTGAAATATTACTCAATGATGATAATTTGTTGCCTGAGGAAGCATTAGGAGAATACTCTAACATCTCCACTAGTCAATAAGAATTAAGTGATAAAAATCCATTTGAAACAAGTAGAGCTTGAACAAGTTTGCATCAAAATCCAGAAAGAGAAAGCCCTTATCAAAGCAGAAAGTGAATGTCGAGGTTGAACAAACCTGCATCAAAGCCAAGAAGAAAAGCAGACTGAAAGTCATGGAATTTAGACTCTGATTGACCAAGGTAAAACAAATTTTCATTCAGTCTATGTATTAAAGTATCTCCATTTAACAAAAACGAAGCTGATAAATATTTCCAACATTCTGAGGAAGTTGTCCAAACCATGGAATGGCCCATCGAAAAATGTCATTATTACATGACTAGTAGAGACTAAGAAGTTGATGCAGCTCTTTCTCTGGAAAACTGTAGAGATTATGATAAAGTTAAACCAGTTCTTCTCAAAGTATAAGAATTAGTACTAGAGGCTTACTGCCTGAAGTTTTCAGGTTATTGCAAGTAAGGCTGCCAAACTTATATGGAATTCACCCATGAAAAAAGAAAAAGAAAAAAGGGGTTATTCTGATTGATGGTGTAATTCTACTTACATAGGAGAAGTTTTAAGAAACGAAAACAATGATGTCTAATTGAAGAATAATAAATTTTGGAGTAAGACCTACTGTGCTAATTAAGGGTATATCATTATTGTTGGGAAACAATTTGGCTGCAGGAAGTGTTATTGCCAAACCCAAAGTGGTTAGTCAGCTGATCACTTTCATCTAAAGACTGTGTTGTTGTTGAGGAGGATCCAGATGCATTTTCCTTGTGTGCTGTAATTTGAGCTCAGGCTGACAAATTAAGCTGAAAACAAATGATAAAAATATTTAGATGACATTATGGATTTGTCGAGACATTTTTCAGTCTAACATGGATCTTGTGAACAACTATTTTACTGACAAATCTTTGGTGAGTGGCAATGATGAACGTGACAGATCTGATTCACCTGGTGAAGTTCTGCTTGCTTGAAGTAAAGTAATTGACAAACAAGAAAAAGATCCACAGGTCTCTTCACTATTAAAATGTGCACTCTGAAAGAATGAACTTTAGAACATTTCAAATGGTTACTTTTTTAAAAATGGTATGCACATGAGAAAATGGAGACCACCAAATGTGCCAGTTTCAGAGAATTGGGCTGTAGTTTATCAAAACAAAACTTTTTTGTTTGATCAAAAAAATAGTACTCGTGTTTAAGCACTTTCACGTTATCTAATTTTATTATTATAAGGTTATTTGTATTAACTGTATTACATATTGTCACAATTTATGAAACTGTATAATTCTTTGACATTGTATTAAAGTATTGTTTGCAATATGTGTATATAACATCATAGCTAAAAATTGTCTAAAGCCAATTTTTAATTCTCCAAGGAGGGAGGTGTAACCGATTTCCCATTATACATTTATTTTAATAAGTTTTATAACTTATACACATAATGTACAATAATTTAAATGTTTCTGTATAATACAAAATACTTGTCCACCAAATTATAGATAAGATTGGGTTAGTTTTATAGTACCAGATATGGTAACATAAGTGAAAGTGCACCATCTTGATGGAAGTTATATAATGTTACCTTAGCACAACTAGAAGGTTAATATAATAAAAAGTAAAAAAAATAACATTATGAGACTTAAGCTACTTAGGCTAAATATTTGTATTTTTGTTTTTTATATAGTCACTCTAGCATGAAAAAAGTTATGTCTAATTTCCTAATCCTTTTATGATAATTACGGGGTTGATTAGCTGGCATACCCCACATAGGGTACAGAAAATAAAATATAAAATATCACTGAAAACAAATGCTCGAGGTGTATTTAGGTTTTAGAAATTACACAGATAGTATTTGAGATTTTTGGTTTTTAATCATGATATGAAATTAGTTTGTACTTTAACTAGTAACTAAACAGACTTAATATTTTTACAAACAAAACTTTAGTAAAATTTTTTTCATTAAAAAATTGATATTTTTCTCTGCAAAGGAAGTTGTAATATTTACTTAAAGTTTGTTAAATTATATGAAGGAACACACTATATCAAAATTTATAGTATAAATAAGTAGTGCACGCAAATGTGTACATTATAGCAAGCCTGCTGTGAAAGGGTTAAAGTGGAGGAGAACATAGTGTTCTATCAGTTTATTTTCCTTTTCTGTGACAAAACTGAATTTTTAGATATGTCATGTTCTTGCTAACCACTTTGTTATTAAAGTTTCTCTTTAAAAAGTCTAACTTTATATAACTATTTGCAGAAAACTAAAAATAAGATCATAGCATGTAGCTACCTCACAAGTATGACAGTAAAACTTCATGGTCTCGCCAACATGATTTAGACATTCAACAGGTTTATGGAGGATTATCCCATCTCCAGAAGTTTTCATTTCTTCAAAGGAAACCACCTACAGAGTATATAGATACTGTTAATTTTCCCATCACTAAATGTGTTTAGTTTTGTCAATATAAAATCCCAGTGTCACATTATATTAGTTTCTAATTTCAAACTTAAAAAAAAAATGTAAGTCTTGTTTGACAAGTAGGTTAATATATAAATGAATTAAATTTTTAATTTTTTAAAAATTTTATTGTATAATCATAAGAAAAACTATGTTCACAAAAGAAGACTAGCAGTAAATTACCTTGTGATTTTCGAAACACCTCATATACTGGTGAGCCGTGACACAATTAGAACAAAGGAAAGTGGCACAGTCACTACACCTAGCAACAGCCTTTTCTTTGGCCTTGCAACTGGTACAGATAATCTGTGTATTCTCAATGGCAGAAATATCCAGTTGGTTGCTGGTCACAAAATCCAATGGAAGTCCAGAAATACCTTTGGAATATAACTAAAAGAGAGATTTTCATTCTTTTCTGAAGCAAATATCAATTAACACATGAAGAGCACATTTTCATTACCCTACACACATGCACGAAAAATATATTTAATAATAAATCTAAATTCATAATATTAATAAATGAAACTTACAGTTAACAACAAAACACCTGTATAAAAAAAACATTTAAGGCTTACCAGTGAGTCACTGCAAAAATATACAATTTTCAAATATGGAGCCAACTGTGTTCTCACAAATCAAACATTAAAGGTATCATACTATAAATGAATTCTTTGATTATATGATACAAGAAAAACTTTTATTATCCATCTTCACTCAATTTTCTTCTCCATAGTAGTAACTTTTTTCGGAAGGCTGCAACCTTCTCTGCAAGTTTCAGAATGTGCATCTTGCTTCCCTGCATTAATTTTTTCAGAGAGATCACACAGGTGTGCTAATTTTGACAAAAAATCAGTATCCAAGAATATTTTTAGCACATTCATGTTCTTCTTCCAGATAAGAGTAGAGTTCCTGTTTTAATTCAAACATAGAGAACAGTACATTCCCACAGAAGTGCCACTGCAAGCTACAGTAATACAACAAAGATGCGTGCTCAGATCTCATATCCTCACAGTTTTTTTTGTTGTTTTTTAAAAACCTTACCTTCTGTGGCTGAGTTTTTATAAAATTCACCATTTTCAACGCACTTTCCAGGATTAGGTTCAGTGGAGAACTTGGGTATTTTGACGCAAGAGCTTCCATGCGGATTATGCATTGGGTCCAAAGTGCATTAAGAATTTTCTTTGTATGAGTGCCTGCAATCCTCCATAACAGCTGAACATAGAGTGACCACCATCGGTACAGTCACTAATGCACTTAGTCCAGTCTAAGTTGTTTTCACACATAAAACTGTCAAGGATCTCAAACAACTCTTGAGCCTTTGTACCTGCAGTGATACTTTTACATAAGAGATCGTCCACAATTTTGTCACCATCTACAAACCGTGTGTATCAAAATCCATTGAGCATCCTTGTTACTATCCATCATCTCATCCAGCTGTAACTCGAATTCCTTCCCTTTCATTTTGTCAGTTAGCTGATTGTTGAGGTCTTTGGCCATGTGTTGGATTCTACAACTGGTAATATTGATGGATAAAGGCACCTTTGAAAGCAATCTTCCTGCAGGTTCACCAACCATAATGTTCATCATATCCACTGCAGCTGGTAAAAATCAGTTCTTCTGCAATGGTGTGAGGCTTTTTACATTTCACGACTATATGCCACCTTGTAGGATGCTAACAAAGCATTGCTTAGTATCAATACTTGTTTCAAAAATGTACCTTTCTTTCAATTCTTTTAACTTTCTGGTAAAATAATCACAGGATTTACTAGCCATGTTAGGATGACTGGTCTCTAAGTGGTGTTTTAGTTTACTTGGAAGCATGCACTCTGGAGCAAAAACTTTTAAACATAATACACACTGCAGACACTTCATGATTGACATCTACTGAAGTAAAACCAAAATGTAGATAACTATCATCATATCTCTAATTCTTCACAATTTTGTCACTGGTATATGGTTCACCATCCTTTTCTTCACCCCCACACTTCTTAATATAATGTTTAAAAACCTTTCCATTTTTATGCACAAGGACTAAAAATCAACAAAATAATTCACTGAACTGCACTAGACCTTGCAGACATGATTACAACATCCTTCAGTTATTTCAATTACTGATGGACCTGGAGATTTAACAGGTATTTACATACAATATCTAAGAAATAAGAAAGTTCGAGAAGTTACTGGCATAGCCAAAAGTACAAGTAAACAAAAACATTTAAGAATGTCATCTAAAAGGAATATAATCTAATGTTAAAACTGTGAACTACCTTGAGCTAGTGGTGTTCACGGTGTCCAAAAGATGCCAGCATCTTTGCTGTATTTGCCTTGAAAATGTGAAGTATTCTGCTGTGCTCTTGGGCATCACAGTGCATAGTTTGGGAACTACTGAACTATGTAGTCGTTTACTGCTTGCCATAGGTTGCTAAGCCTCAGATTTTATACACACACAGTGAAACAACCAAAAACCATAAGTTACTCATCACTACCATACAATTCAACTAATTTATTAAGCTATATTTTGGTCTAAACGATATATTGAATTTCAAGGTCACCAAAGTCTCACCATACCACTTGGAATCTAGCATCAAATCAAAAGAAATTTGCTACCCCAATATATCAAAGAGGCTGAGAAAACCACTATAGAGGCATTCTGAGCTTTCAGTCAATTACTCACACATCACATACAGAAATAAGTATATATAACCACTTCCAAAAATGGAAAGAGGTGGTCAGGTGGACTACTACTCAGTAAATATAGCAATACTTCAGCAAATAAAAAATTACAAGAGGTTCTTTTTCTAGATTCAAGGGTGTCATCAGTAATCTGAATTCCTAATTTGTAAAACATTTTACTTTGTATTCAGACATTACAGACATCTAATTTGAACCAGTGCTACATTCAATATGCAACACACACAGGTTAAGATTTCTTAATATTTACTTTTAAATTAAGAAATTATCTAATGGAGAGTACTAATAAAAGTTTGTAATCTACAATTTGATACCAAACCTACTGATAGATTAATAAAATAGTTGTTCAATAAAACTTGGAATGCGAGTCAACAAATGCAATGACAGTTTTCAACCTGTGACCAATGTAGAAAACTATTTTTAATGTCACTCTGCCAAAAACCTTACATTTGTCTTGTTACACTTATTAGTATAGTTAAAATCCTGCCATCTGTTTAAGTAATATTTGCAACATACATTAAAGTAAATATACACAAATCTTTCTGTAATCTGTATTGACATGATTAAAGAAACTGTACCCTAAACAATACAAGCTATATTGGTAGCTTGTAATAAACAACCAATATACTGAGCTAAAGATACTGTTATTTAAAAAGATATAAAGGTGAAGATGTACAGGCATCACTGTGAATTATTATGTAATAAACAGCCACCAGGCTACAATCTCACATACCTAACTTTCCACTAGATCACTCTATTCACTTGAAGGTTTTCATCCATTCACTTTCCTAAACAAAACTATATACCATTTGCTCACATTACTTCTTTGAAAACTATACACTGACACACAACATGCATATTCTGCTCCATCTAATGGTATTTAAACCTTGCCTGTAGATATTTTCATTGCTGGGCTGCATTAGTAATTCAAATCAGATGCTGTGTCATCATATAAAATGGTGAGAATGAAGGGCTGTAATAATGAAACTGCAGACAAAACCGCAAGAGAAACAAGATATAATTTATTATATTTTCAAGAAATAATAGTTTCTTAGAAAGTATACTTGATTTTGGATTATAAAAAAAAAATATGAAAAATCAACACTTACACTGTTCTACATCATGACTCCTTGGAACTGTGCAAAACAATGCATGTCTGAATTTTTTTTTTTTAAATTATACTAAACAAATGTTTAAAAATAATAAAATATAAATTAATATTTTTGAACTAAAATAATCAGAATTATTATTTTTGGTAAATTCTGAAACTTATGCTCATATGCATTTCATTTATTCCTAAAAGGTGTAACCCCAAATATGATAGAATTAATTCATCTTTTTCTAAACTACAGCAAAATGCAATTATATATGGTTTTAGGCAGTTTGCTAATCCAGAAAGTACACTAGGATAAGCTACGGCAATATTATACTTGTTGAACCATAGAACTGAGAAAAATACTGTGTATAATAAACCATTAAAGATACCTTAGATTCTTGTTTACATTCTGGGCAAGTTAAAATATCCAATGTGTCACATGGTTCCAAATCAAGCTGTTTGTTTCTCGAGTCGAGCAACTCTTTTTCTAAACAAGTCTCACAAAACACGTGAAGACATGAAAGAACCCTAGGTTGCTTCAATTCTTGATTACAAAGGTTACAGAAGTGGTCATTTTCAGGTTCTGGAGATGACTGAAGTGGAGAAAGCTCATTGGATGCCATGATGAACAATCTTCACACCTATATAAATATTGAAGTCTTTTCTTAATCACAGTGTACACTAAAATATAGATGGTTTAGTAACCACAACCAATACAAGTTGCAGCGTAACTTACATATCAGAACTACGTTTTGATATGACTTGGCATTTTTTAGATAGTGTCATTCTACTGAAAACTGGTTAATTTTGGGAAGGGTACATTACAGACCTTTCTGATGCAAATTATTCCTACAATAAGATCACTTCATTAGGTTTGGAAATTATACGTCTCAGACAACAGTATTTAACAAATGGCTTAAGGAAAGACTGCAGGCAGGTAGAAGTGTGATTTGGATATGGAAACCTTATGATAGTTTTTTTTTGCAATGAAAATTAGACTGCAAGATTACTGTTAAGATACATGGTCTTTAAAGAGCATAAAAATGTTATATGGACTAAGCAGTAAGGATTTAATATTTTAATATAATGTACTCACAAACAACACCTTTATACTGTACATACACACTCACTTACACTAACCTGTCTATTAAGTTACATAAATTCATGCTTACACAACACAAGGGATTTCCATTCCACCAGTAAATGACAGAACAGTGAAGATGTATTAACCAAAATCTTAAATTATAATTATGAGATACAATGCACATCATAGATTATAATCTTGCTTACATGGTGTTTTTGTAAAATGTGTGTCCATTTTTGCATAGCAGTCACATCAGGCCATCTGCTGTGTTAACCAAGGGAAACTGAGCTCATGATTTTAATGTTGTAAATCCAAAGACTTACTGCTGTTCCAGCTTAGGACTGGAAAATTCATAATAGCAAAAGTATGAACTGAAAAAACATCTTTACCAATACTTATCAAACAACTGTGATGAGGCACAATTTCATGGACTGCTCATAAACTTTTCACATTAATAACCTTGCTAATCTATAACATTAGCATTTATCTTCTTGTGACTGAAACTGTGAAAAAAAACTGTTGGTTTTATAGGTTACATTCTTGCACATTACAACAAATATACACCAGTTCCAGATTAAAGCATAAGCAAAGCTACAGTTTATGGCCTCAATATATGAAGCCTCTTATTCACCTTTAAGAAACACCCCATTTCACTGTTTTTATCATATGGGGCTTCTTAAACTTAACATCACTTAGGACCTCAGCCTTCCATTATTTGACACTCACACAGACAATATAAACTCCTTGAGATTAGCAGTTCACTTTCCAGTTGAAGATTTTGCCCTTCTCTGTGCAGTAATTTTGGTTTCACATAAGCACCCAGTCTTTTATTAGTCCAAACCACACACTTTTTTTCATATCTCAAAAACTGCACTATTATTATACTCATTAATTTAAAATAAAACCTTGTTCAGCATGCAGTACCCACAAAGAACCTATCTCTCAAAGAAATAATTTAAACAACCAGAATCAGGAGATATTAATGGTGTACAATTCAAAGTTAAATGCCATCATACTGTAACTCAAGAAATAAAACACAAAGTTTTTCTCAGGTTGAACAAGTTTGGTGTTAAAGTCCTTACTTTTATATACAAGTCAATTCATAAGTACACCCAACTAGACTGATGAGGAAATGTTGTACGAGCAACTGAAGAAATATTTTTAGCATTAATCTATTTTTGTAAAAAGTTACATTTAAAATATAAAGTATTTGGTTTGAATAAAAGTATTAACCAATTAATGAAGTTGAAGACATACTTATATTAAGGCAAGCTCAAATTGATAAAATACTAGGTATCTTCTTGTTTTTTTTCTCAGTTGAGTCTCCCATTACTTTTGACTACAAAATATTTATTGTTGTTGGAAAATCACAAATTGAAATTTTGTCTTATTGTTACTTAAAATATTACATTTGGGTCATTTCATGTCAACTCATCCAGAAGCAAAGAACTTTTCCAAGTTAATATCAAAATTTCTTGAAAAAATTCAAGTAAAAACGTCATTTTGATTTATTTAGCCACACAAAATCCTAAAGCCTTACTGCATGGCTGAATTAATCAAAATGAAGTTTTTACTTCAATTTTTTCAAGGAAAACTATGGCATGAACTGGAAAGCCCTATGCAAGTTAGGATGAAATGACATTTTTATATTCCACCACATAAACAAGTTTTCTTATTGGCAATAAAATAATAAATGCAAAACTTTTGAGTTCCTGAACCATGAACCTTAAAAACAATACTGAAACCACAATGTCCGATTTACATAAATGCTAATAATTAAAGTACATCACTGATTTCAATAGAATAAAATGCAATCAAAACAAAGAATTTAAGAGCTGTTGTTTGTTATTAAGCACAAAGCCCTTTGTATAGCTTTGTGCTCTACCTACCAGGGGTGTCAAAACCTAGATTCTAGTGGTACAAGTCTGCAGACGTACCACTGTGCCACTTGTGGGCAGGATTTAGTGAAAGTAGACATTACTTTTTCATGCTTTGTTTTGAAAATAATTCAACCCTTAGATAAAGTTTCAGTTAAATTTTACTCTAAATAAAAAATTACACCTATGGTAGCCAAAAATTAAATGAGAAGAAATGACTCTCACTCATTTTAAAAGTTCACTTTGTTTGTAGTCATGTCTAGTGTACACACACTGATAATTAATTATATTTGAAAAATAATTCACACAACTACTGCACAATTAATAATCCCACTGTAATACATTATCTGAAATGAAGTAAATACTTCTTAAGATACTTTATGCTACAGAAAGTGATACAATTATTACAGTGCTCCGTTCATGAAATGATTCATTACAAAAGCAATACAGATAGAGATCCATGTAAAATTTATAATTACACATATATAAAATGTTAGTTTGTTAGGCACAAGTTATTTTCTTGCTTGCCCCTCCTTTTATACACAGTACATTTCTTTACTTGTCACACGCACATTGTTTTGAGTTTATGACTGAAAATATTTCATGTTAGTCATATATTAAAAATAATTTCTTTAAGTAATTTAAATTAAATGTATTTTTTAAACATGCTATTAACCAATATTGGTTCAAGTTCATAAACTGAAGGGTACAATTTTTTTATATTTTTATCTTCAATCATGTTTCTTTACTTCATAAAATTAAGTAACTTTTTAAAAATTCAGAACAGTGAATGAAAAAAATGGACATAGAAGATATATATTTCTTTAATAATAGTTCAAAAGATGTTCAGCATATAGAAGACAGTGCTTCGAATTGGGAGTATCTGCCATCCTCAGATGATTTTAAAAAAGATAAGAGGCAGGGATGGTAATAAGCCATAGTGGGATGGGCTGACCAGAGAAGTCAGCAATGCCATCTAAGTATAGACACAATTCAGTCAACTACACCTGGACACAAAAGCCAAGAAGAATAATGGCAAACCATCTATTCTGAAAGAGCATACACCACTGAGGAAGAAAAACCCCAGGTGGGATGCTGTGGTAAGGATCAGTTTTGAAGCATACTATAAAGACAGTTGCAAATTGCAGAGGTGAAGAGGAGGTTTGCAAGACTCAGTGTACAAACTCTAGACTGGAGAACTGCAGAAAGCTCCTGAGCAGATTTGAAGCCCCACATGGTGAATGGAGTCCAATATTTTCAATGCAGAAGTTCTAGCAGAACCATAGATCAAACACCCATAGTCCAGTTTGGATTGAATGAGGGCCTGATAGATCTTTAGCATAGAACATCAAACTGCTCCCAAAGAGGTGAAAATAAGGACAAAGAGGATATTCAGTACCCTTGTGCACTTGACACATCACTGCTTGATGTATGGAATGAAGGTCAGCTTACTGTCAAAGATAAACTCCAAGACCTTTACTTCAGGGACAACAGCATCATCGATACAGAGCTTAGGATCAGGGTAAATACCTGCATCGAGGTGGTGCATGTGCACTCAAGTTACCATGTAAAGTATATATAACTGACCTTTAGTCTTCCTTCTCTCATGTTTCACTGGACTTGTATTTTGTAATATAGTAATCCCATGTAATAAAGTGAAACTGTAACCATTCATTGCTAACCCATTCATTACAAATTATAAACATTTTTATTTTACTACAGAAATGATATCAAAATATGAAGCATTATATAGGCTAGATCTCCAACTGCCAAGTCTTGATCAATATTAATAAGACCCTGCAAGATGCAAGTATATAGTAAATTTTCTACTTTCTATTGTTATAGAATTTATACACCCTTGTGCAAATTAATTGAAACAAGGAAAATTACGATATTTTCAATTTTTTGCGTTTTATTTTTGAGAATCCAAAAATTACTTACAAATTAATACGATATGATTGCCTTTATTTTTCAGAAGATGATTAATCTGCTTTGACATCAAGACCACGACTTGACTGCAATCTTTACTAATTCTTGGATTGCAGTACCACACCTCAATTAGCTTATCTTTCTTGGTACAGTCTTTTCCCCAAAGTCTTTCTTTAGCAATTGCCCAAAGATTTTCAATAAAATTTAAGTCTGGAGAGTTTCCAGGCCAGTCCAGCACCTTAATTCGTGTTGTAGTCATAAAATTCTTCACAAGTTTCAATGTGTAGCACGAAGCTAGATCTTACTGAAAAATGCCAGATCCATCTGGAAATCTCTTTTTTCAATTCCTGAACAACTCTTCTCTGCAAAACTTGATGTACTGTAGTCCTGTAGTTCTATGATATGTAAGCCTCCGATGCCATAGTAGCTGAAAAGCCCCAAAACACCTTGTTCAAGGGATGTTTTATGAACTTATTGATGTAAGATTCTTGAATTTTCTCACCTGGAGATCTGCAAACATGCAGACTTCTTTGACCCTGTATGAAGAAACAAGTCTCATCACTGAATAACACTTTCCTCCATTGTTTTTACGTCCAGTTCTTGTATTTCAAACCCCATTTATACCATTTTTTTGTCATGAAATTGGTAAGAAGTTTTTTGACTGGTCTCCTTGCCCTTCTAATGCAATTTCAAATGATGTAATATTCCTCAAAATTTTGTCACATATCCCAAAAATAGATCGACCATACTGCAAAACACAGCTAATGATGCCGTCTGTATGAAAGAATGACTATTAAAGGAAATCAGCAGGTCCATCAAGCCTACACCGGCCGCCATGCTGAAAATATTGTAAAATGACCATTTGTTTCAAGTAATTTGCACAAGGGTGTAGTTTTTACATTGTCATGGTGGCTACTTTTGCTTTCTTCTCTAACATGTGACATCTCCTCTGCCCACCAGGATATTTCAGTATTTTAAGTAGGTGCTGAATTGGATGGGAGCACTAAAATATTCTCGAGTGTCTAATTATAAAAGTGATCAACAAATGCCACCAGTTAAAGAAATTAAAAGGTGATGACATCAATTGGACAAAGAAAGCTAGTTTACTTCCTAGATCCAAGCACACTTTCCATGTCTAGTTCTATTTGACTAGCATGGCAAAAATTCATCTTGACAGATACAGCCAATGAGCTATTCACTGATCCACCAGAGACGATCATTCACTTGTCTGTCCAGGTACCAAGCAGTTTTATTTGGTTGTCTAAATATTTTCACTATTCTTTAATTGTGTTTAAACTGGTTATTTTTCATGCAATTTTAAATTCAGTCAAATTATTGATTAAAGAACACTCCCCTTATTTCTTAATTGCCTTTTGATTGGTATTATTTAACACCATCATTTAAACAGAGTAAGAAGCAAATAATAACAGTTCTCAAAATCTGCACATAATGTCTAAGGAAAAAAAAATGTTGCCACAAGTGCAATAATCAGGACTTTGTCATATAAAATGCTGTAGTATATCCCCAATATATTTTCACACAGATTAGAATATGAAACCCTATTACTAATGCACTTTTGAAAGGCAGACCTTTATACATTAAGTGCAAACTGGGAAACTTCCCCATAGACACTTGATATACAAGCAAAGTACATGACAATCGTTCTCACCAAAAATAAAGAAAAAAAAAAGCATTAGGCTCTTACACTAATTAAGTACTTCTGGTGAATACATAAAATAAGGGGAAGCTTTACAAGTTAAAGCTCATGAATTAGCTTTGCTACATTACACGCATATGGTATTCAACTTTCTTAGCAAGCCAAATTCAAAATGAAACATTGTTTAATGCTAGGAAAATATGGTGAAACAGTCCTCAATTTTGTTTTCAGACATATTCCTCATTCTTCAAAACATAAAACTGAAATCATTTGCTCATTCACTACAAAGCAGTAACTTAAAAATGCCAAAATAATGTAAATATCAAGCAGTAAATTACACAATCCCCTTTTATACTACAACAAGCAACAATTTAAAATGCAACTCATTTGCACATGGTTTGACAGACTGCAGTTATTTTTGAATCACATTTTGATTAAACAAATGATTTATTATTTGAATTTATAAAGTGTAAAGGCAACTAGACAAAATTAATAATCTTTTCTTAGTAAATAATTGTCTGTTACAAAAGGGTAGTTGTTTTACAGATACAGTAAGGCCTACACATTCAAAACTATATTAATTTTTATAAATTTAACATTCATTTTGTTACAGTAATCAAATAATTTCAATCTAATTGAAATTTCAAATTACACTGTGAGGTAACAGTATTATTATATATTACTGTTATTTTTTTATCTGTTTAGTTGTGTAGAAAATCTTAATCCTTGGCATTGTTCACAAGACATACTGGTAAAGAAAACAAACCAATGTAAACTCCCAAACTATTAAAGAAATATTAACAGTTTCTTTTATTTTAAGCATAAATCTATGCAGAGCCATCTAGAGACAAAACTGTGACAAAAACTATTTATCACTCTGATCCTGTAAAATTAACACCTGCTACTAGTAATATTGGTTTTGGCACCCCATGGAATAGGTGCCCTAAACAGGGTTACATACTGTTCACTTCAAAAGTCACCCCAAAAGACATTAGAAGGTTAACTGAAAATGCAAAAAGGAACTTATGTCTCACAAGTTCATGTGAAAATGTAAAAATTACTGTAAAGGAACATCATGTATGATGTCTAAAGAACTAAAATTTATTTTTCTAAAATAAAAAGTATGTTTGCAAATATCTTCCATGAAATAGTCACTTAACGTGGCCTTAGGACTGGCTCCTTCATTTAGAAATAATGTTGAGAATTGTTGTGGTAATACAGTCATGAATGTATTTTTATGTAACTACAAAGACCTGATATCATAATCTGGCAAATTGTTTAAGGTATTAAATAATTATTTTTGTTAATAAAAATTAATGTTACAGAGGCTACATCCACAAAAAATGAAATGGTTTAAATTCATTTTAAGTTACTGTAGTTTTTTACTATCCACTAAATTTTCAATTATACACATGAAAAAGTTACAACTACTTAAGACCTTACATTACCTACTTAACCCTAAGCTACACTTTCAAATTTTAGACTTCTCAACTGAGGAAAAAAGAAATAAATGATAAGTACAGTCTTACACTAATCATCACTAACACTTTTAGGTAAATATATGAAGCATGCGACATATAAGAAACAGAAAACTAGCCTGATTAATTAGTGATAACTTACGTATCTCAGAACGGCTGTTATGGGTATTAACACTTTTATTAATGAGGAGAAAATAACGTTTCAACCTTCCTAGGTCATCTTTTTAACCTGAAGATGACCTAGGAAAGTTGATACGTTGTTCTCTTTTCATCATTAAGAGTTAATACCCATAACAGCCACTCCGAGATATATTTTTATTTCAATTGGGTTTCTCGTCATAAAGAATTAATGATAAATTAATATTTAAAGCCAAATTGTGAGGCTAAAAAAGGTTGTGCACATTCTAAAACTCAGAGAAAATAAACATTAGAACTACCATAAATCAGGGTTATCTCTACAGTGATGACATACCTGGAACACTATTGATTTTGTTGGCATTTACATGGATATCAGACCAAAAAAATGTTTTCAGATGAATCAGAATTTGTGTAGTTTTGGGAGATAAATGAAATAAAATTACTGCAAAAATCAACACTCAAATAAGAAAAAAAGACTATTTTCTTTAGTAACATTTCTAGCAATTGCTCTTTGTAAGACTTAATTCACTTTCCTACAAAGCATAAGGAAGAGAAATTGCTAAAGATGTTCCTACAAAAATTTTTTTTAGTTAAATGTGTTTGCAGTAATTTTCTTTTAAATGAAAAAAGTAGCAGTATGTATAATTAAACTAAGTCACCTATCACAAGTGTCATGGCCAACACTGAATATCAGTGTTGAACTTTGAAATGTATGTTTTGCTTATTACAGATATTACTATATAAATTTAAAATATTCACTTGCAATTTTATACACTTTTGGGGGTAGGGGATGGGAAGTTCTGTTACACAAGTGGAAAGTATTGGAGAATGGGTATCTTTGAACAAATTCATAGTTATTTAATAAGTTTGATAAACTTATTTTCATAGTCTTTAAATTTATGTTTTGCTCACAATTCATGTTCAAGGGCATTTACTGGCTTATTTGCTAAACTAGCAGTAATACTTACTCATCATATAAATATCAAACAAACGAATTACAATAAAATTTAATCAACAGTCTAACCATAAGCTAAGTTATATAAATTAAGAAGCTTATATAATACACTTAATTATAGTTTATACCATTTAAATAAAAGTATAATTCATTAATTATCACTTAATGCTTCATCAAAGGTTGATATAACACTGACAAATACTGGAGCAAAAATTATATTTTACCGAAATATAAGCTTATTTTATACATACATATTTCTACAAATGAAACATATAGTAATGTCTACAACTCAATCGTGTCTTCGACGCTAACAATATTATTATAACGACTCTTAAAAGTACATTAGGCTAAACAGTTAAGTTCAGAATGAAGTTAAACAGGAAGAAAATGGCGAACAGGTGCATGGGTGACCTTCTTCGATCTTTGCATGTTACTTGTTATACAGCTTTGAAATTCCACACCACACAACACAACATAATCTTCCACAAAATCTTTTGTAAAATACTAAATTAAAATCGAAAATCAAAACGCAAGTACAAATAACAACACTCATAGATACCTTTTGGGTGTAATGTTTAACGAAAGGAATCAAATACCTTTAACAAATTTATTTGCAATCTACTTCCATTAAAATCCAACATACGTACCATGCTCTTTTAACGCTATACACATGCGCAATAGCTAGTATCAGAGGTTTACACATTCGCCCGTGTTTTTCTTATTTAAATTTATATTAAACATAGTTTGGTGGCCTAATAAAACATATGTTTGAAAATATTAATATATCATATATTCATAATAAGTTGTCTATTAGTTTCAATAAAACATGATTGTTAATATATCGCCTTTTTGTTTTTTTTAATAATATTTATTATTCAAGTTTTTGTTGAATCGTAATTTAACTATAATTCAATTTCCTATTTATTATTGTTTAAACAGTAATTGACAAATGCTTACGTCATTATTTTTGCTTTTTATTTCTACTCGTATTTCTAGCATATTTATGTATATTTATTTTCTCACGTTCAATACAAAACAGAATTTCACTCTCCAACGTTTTGGTTACGGATTTTTATAAGGAGCTACTGTGGAAGTCTCCTTCAAACACATTTAAAAATTCCAAACTGATATTCTGGGGTGTGTGCATATACTAATAGAAATATAAGTTATATTTTCTTCAAAAAACACTTTGGTATTATCTTAAAATAAATCAATAAATGCCTGATTTCAGATTTCGCACAATTTATATTATGTTTATAAAAGTTTCAGCTTTCTCCTTATTTAGGATGTTGAGCAATAGACGCAATTTTCCGAAAAATGTGAAAACCGAAATGTTGATAAAAATGATAAACAATGCAACGTACGAAATTTGGTGTTCTTTTATTCATTTTTAATTGTGTTTAACAAATTTAATTTATCATTATATATTTCAGAAAACAAACGTTTTGTGTTAATGTTGGCTAGATATCGCGGATTAATGTGTAAAAATGTCTGCAATTTTCTTGAAAATTTAGAAAACCCTATAAAACGCAAGATAGGCGCAAATAGAAGGAATTTTTCATTGATTAGTAAGTCAATCATTTCATTTTTGTAAATAAGTAATTATTGAAGGGAGGGGGTAAAGGGCCAGAGAAAGATGTGATTGATAAGGATGTTATAGTTACAGGTAGTTCTTTAACAAGGCATTTAGATAGGACAGTCTATAAGGTAAATAAGAAGAAAAGAAGCAGATTATGCTACCGCTAGGGGCGGTTGTAGTTATTCTGGAGCCCCAAGCAGAATTCAGTAAATGAGGTCCCATAATGGTAAGAAAACTCAGAAGTAGATTAAAAGGCATAGGATCAGGGACTTATTTGTGTGGGGCTCTAGGCAATTGCCCAGTTTGCTCAACAGCTAAGACCACCTGTGCCCCTAATATAATAATGTAGGGGAAGATAGAAAGGAAAGATAATTGATAAGTACAAAGGGTTTGAAGAAAATTGCCATAATGTTGACAGAGATACTGCCCAGAATTAACACTGTGAATGAATTTATAAGTAGGTCACTAGGACTAAATGCTAGGCTTAGGTTAATATATATGGATGAGCAGATAGGCTGGTTGGACTTTTATGATCAGTTTAGTGGGAGGAATAAACCGTTTAGAATGGATGGTATATATTTAAATAGTGTCGGGGCTGGCTTGTTTGCTAAGGCTATTAACTCAGCTGTAAGAGAAGTTTTAAATTAGGAGGTGAGGGACAGGAAAAACCAAGTGCAAAAAGAATAATAGGCAGATAAACGTTTAGCATAAGAAATGAGTATAGTAGTAGTTATAAGGATAAGCACAATTGTTACTTTTGTAATGCTAGAAGTATAAGAAATTAAATAGATAAATTTATAACACTGGTAGAAATGAAGGGTTTTGGTATAATTGGAATAACCAAAACGTGGTTAAACGTAGATGATTCCTCAGATAGACGTTTCTTTGAAATACAGAGTTACAGGCTATTTAATAGGAATAGAGTTCTAAAGAGGTGAGTGGCTTTAAATGTAAAATGTGAGCTATGGCCTGTTGAGATTGAGGATATTAACTATAATGACAGGGAAACTGAATCCGTTTGAGTTTTTCTTAGTGGATCTAAAGGGAAAGACTTTTTATTGAAAGCTGTTACACACCACTAAATGATAATAATGAAATTAGTGAGAATTTTACAATAAGATTAAGATTTCAGTTGTTAATGAAATCATAAGTATGAGCAATTTTAATTTCAGGCATACAGATTAAGTAATGTTAGAATCAAACTACGAGGGAGAAAGGTTTTTTGGAAATTGTTCAGGATGGTGTTCTTTGCCAATTAGTCAAGGAATCCACAAGCAACAATGCTAATTCAGATTTATAGTTAACTTCAAATATAGAAATGATTGATAAGGAAGAAATTGGGGAACATCTGTGTGCAATGATCATTGCTCTATTAGGTTCGATGTTTTGTTGCATATAGAGATATGAAATAATTAACATTTTGACTACAAGTTTAAAAATGCAAATGTTAAAGGGAATCATTTGTTGTGAATTGAGCAACTGAGTTATTTGGATTCATTTATCAGATGTTGAAAATGTTTAAAGATAATTTTTTTAAATATTTAAGATAAACATATTTCTTATAGAAAGAAAAGGGTAGCTGCTGGTAAAGGACCAGGTTCACTTACAAATAGTTTAAGGGATAATACTAAATAAAAGCATCATAAATTTAAGTGATTTAAATTGGCTACCATGACAGAGAACTTGGAAGATTATAGAATATCAAATAAGTTGGCAAAATATAAGACCTATGATAAAATGTTGGCTAAAAATGTAAAAATTAGCAGTAGAGATTTGTTTAAATACATTAAAGATAAATTAAATGTTAGAATAGAAGTAAGACCTTGAGGAATGATAAAGGGAGGCTAGTATCTAATGATTATGAGATGACTGCTTTATTAAATTTTGCCATTTCTTTGGTTTTTTACTAATGAAGATTGAAGCAGTAATCCACATCTCAAACAGCTGATAAATCAAAACGAGATCAAGTAAGGTGACTGCATTAATTCTGAACTGGTTAAAAAAAGCCTAGAAAGTTCAAACAAACGATAAGTCTCCTTGGACAGATAATATTTCTCTACGGCTTTTGAAGGAAGTTAAAGGTTGGATACATGAGTCACTTACTACTATGTTTTTGTCTTTAATAGTGGACAGGTATCAGAGGATTTATTGGCATTGAGCTGATGTAATTCATCTTTTTAAGGAAAGTTTTAACAATTGTCCTGGGAAATTGTAAGCCCACTGGTCTTATACCAGTTGTGAAAAAAGTTTCAGAAAGTTTGTTAAAAGAGTCTTTGCAAAATTGCTTAACAAAGTTTAAAATTTTACTAAATAATCAACATGGTTTCATTAAGGGGAAAATCCTGTCTTAAAAGTTTTTGAAATTATTTGAAAATATCACTGCTTATGTGAATGAGAATAAGGGTGTAGATTTGACGTAAATGGATTTTTTAGAAAGCATTTGACAAAGTGTTGCATAAAAAGCTTGTAAAATTGTCTTTATTGGTGTAGAGATAAATTAGCAAATTGAATAGAAGCAGTGAGAATAGTAGAACTAGGAAACACAAGTATAAATATTCGTATGGTCGGAGTCATCTTCAGATAAGACAATTTTATTTTTTAACAGGATGGTTGGCTTCAGACGTTGTAGAGGAAGTATAATTATTCAAACACAAAGCGATACAGTAGTAATAAAGTAATGGAAAATACATCATGGATTTATTGATGGTGTAAAATGTTATCATACAAAGTAAATATTAATACATAGAACAACATAGTAACGTTTTGTACTTGAACTCAGAACATTTTAATCTGTTTCCGTGCTGTTGTATAGTTTATTAATGTTCTGTTTTGGAACATTTATTGTTCCAAATTGTTCACCATGTTTTGTATTGCTTGTAAATCCAGTAAACTCCCAACAGTCAAAGTTGGAATAAATACACTATATTATTTGATCTTGTACTATATGTAGTACTAGGACTTACGAATAATTGTATAATATGAGAGCTCACCATAGTTATACGTACTGTTAATAGGGAGGGTTTTATTTACTCTATGTTTACTCAGATATTGTGGAACATAGTACTTTCATTACAAAGCTGAATTTAAACAAATATTTCAAACTATGGAGATTGATATAAAGGATGACACAGATTGTCATGAGAGTTCCTTACTATAATGTCCAGGCCGACTATGACATCTGTTACGATTATCAAATCGGTTTGTTTGTTTTGAATTTCGCACAAAGCTACTCGAGGCTATCTGTGCTAGCCGTTCCTAATTTAGTAGTGTAAGACTAGAGGGAAGGTAGCTAGTCATCACCACCCACCGCCAACTCTTGGGCTACTCTTTTACCAACGAATAGTGGGATTGACAGTAACATTATAACGCCCCCACAGCTGAAAGGGCTAGCATGTTTGGCGTGACGGGGATGCGAACCCGAGACCCTCAGATTATGAGTCGCACGCCTTAACACGCTTCGCCATGCCGGGCTTATCAAATGGGAAATGACAGTCTATTTTGCAAGTAGTCAATAGTGACGGTTTGGGAGATGTTTTGAGTAATATGTCTCGTTTAGCCATAACCTTTCTGAAAAAAAATAAGCTTTAAGTTTTAAGTAAATAGGCAGTTAAGTCAGGTATAAATTTAGCATCTGGTGTCATACAAGGAAAATCTTTGGTCAGTGCTGAAAATGACAAGCGATACAGGGAGCTCAAAATCAGGCTATAGAAGTTCTGCATAATAAAACAATGAATCATAAACGTTTTGTGTTCAGAATATCTGAAGATAAGAGACGAAGAACATTGACTCCAGACTTTTTTAACAAGTAATCATGATTCTCCTACCACATGAAAAGTCCTGTCAGTGTAAAACATCTGAGCTAGACTTATTTTCTCTCCTTTCCACATAAACAGTGATTGAGGACTGAATATTACCCTCTACCGGTCCAGCGCTGGGTCAGCGGTAAGTCTACTGATTTGCAACACCAAAGTCAGGGGTTTTGCTAAAAGAAAAAAAAACACACACATCTTTTTATTTTAGTAACCGACTGAGAATCTGTAGAATTTTCTATATCGGTATCAGGGAATGAATATATAGATCCAACTCGTATCTTCATGTAAAAGCAAATATTGTCAGGCCTGATGGCATTGATATAAAATTAAGGATGAAGAGACCTCTGCAAACTTTTTACTTCATTCACTGTTTTCTTAAATAGGCGTATAACTTAATGATAAAATCGTTTCTTCGTCTCACAATATTTATTCATATAAGGTCTACATAGAAACTTTACAAAGTTATAAATGGTGAGCTAACAAAAGTCATTTGACATCGTCCATGTGGATAAAAGACAAAGCAAGCAAATTTGTTGCATTATATTTAAATGATTGCAAAAACGATGTAATCAACACATGGATACACGTGGTAGTTAAACAGGAAACATGATCGGTCGTTTACATTCGGATATATTTTAACAGAACAATTTCTTGCCTAATGGTGTAAGTTTGGTACAAAAGCTCATTTTGTATTATACCAAGCGATGAAT
The DNA here is from genome assembly GCF_004210375.1 of Tachypleus tridentatus. Taxonomy (NCBI): domain Eukaryota; kingdom Metazoa; phylum Arthropoda; class Merostomata; order Xiphosura; family Limulidae; genus Tachypleus; species Tachypleus tridentatus. The sequence continues at coordinate 161,035,156 of NC_134834.1, forward strand.
TGGGATTCAAAATTATCTGCGACGTGTTTCTATCTATGTTAAAAAGCTAAAATCAACCCATCAATCGTTCTGTTACATTCTAAAGCATTTCAGAAAAGAACAGCTATATATCCTTTGAAATATGTAATGTGTAAATCGTTTTCAGATCCCCAGAGACACGTAAGACATTTATCGCTAACGTGTTTTTAGATCAAATACCTACCCATCTTCTTATAGGATGTGTTGATAACGATGCATTGAATGGATTCTGAAAGTTCAACTAATATGATATCAATTTGGTGGCAATGAACGTGGACGGAAAACAGATGCCCACTCGACCTTTATAGTCAGATTTTGAAGCTGAGCTGAATGTACGGTGTTTTGAAATATTGTTTAGAGGAACTAGAAATGATTCCAAGATGAAGGAATTGATATACTTAAGAGGATATACACTACCTACCTTTGATTGTACACCTGATCTAAATTTACTGGTGATTCGTCACTTTAACTTGGTGAAACAGGGAAATATACAAATTAAAATACGTTTTGGTAGTGCTTTACCTAACAGTAAAATTCATTCAGTGTATACAGAAGTTCAATCAATTTTCACTTTATTCAGTGTAGAGAGAGCAAATGGAACCGCCTTATACAATGCTTTGTCAGACAGGTAAGTTTAGTAACGTATGCCATCCAAAACGTTCATAGAGAATGTATAATTATTATTTCAGTGTAATTGAATTTTTTGTTTAAAATAACATTTAATAATTGTTACTTAAAATAATAAATTCAACGTGTGTAAAATGTTTCAAAATATTTAATATATAATGAATTAAAATAGAAAATAATTTGGTATCAAAAATTATTTAAATAACTTGTATAAAAAATCCACTTTCTCAAAGAGTACCGTGACTTTTTACCAGCAAAGATACTTAATGTTCTCGTATAAATACTAAATATCGAATTTAATTAACTGAATTTGAACAGTTCGTAATGTTTGAAATCTATAAATGTTCCTTGTCAAATTCTGTAGTTTTCCGATTAATAAACATTAATCACAATTATAGCTTCCGAGGCATATATTATCCTGACGCGTTGGTTCATATTCTTTAAGACGAGATTCTCGAACGTTCAATAATGTTGGAGACACACTAGTGTTTTTGTAAATTATATATTGCTGATTCTTGCTCTCGAGAATCTTGTATAAATTTAGAGAACAGGCGGGACTTCAGCAATACACATCTAGCAATATACGTCACATACATAAAGGTGAAACGACAAATAGGTATTAAAATAGACGCACAAGAGTTAATCCGTTACATGGTTAATCCCACTATTCACTGGTGTAAGAGTAGTTCAACAGTTGGCGGTGGGTAGTGATGACTAGCTGCCTTCTCTCTAGTCTTACGCTGTTAAATTAGGGACGGCTATCTCAGATAGCCCTCATGTGGCTTTGCACGAAATTCAAATCAAACCGAAACAATTGGAGTTTTAATTCAGTAGTTAGAGCAAAAGCTTTGAAATTTTCCTACAACAGTTACAACTTCATATCTTGTAATTTTACCATAATATTTACAGCTTCGTTACTTGTAATTTTGTAGTATCCTTTAGAACTTCACAACTGGTAACTCTGACGCAATAATCACATTTTGAAGTTCATTGTTCCCTTGTGAGACAGCAGTAAATTGACGGACTCCCAACGCTAAAATCCGGGGTTCGACTCCCCTCGGCGGAACAGTAAATAGCCCAGTGTGGCTTTAATCGAAGCCCATCAAAATTTAAATCTGAAGAATTTATACACAATGTTATTTGTTGAGCGTTGTGCTTACTTACTTAAAAATAGTAAAAGAGAGTAATAGAAACAGTGTGAACTAGAAGTAATAATTACTTTTTACTGCCAGTTACTTTAACTATATCCAATTTCTGCTTTTTTGTATCATGATGAATGAACACAATTTCTTCAGAACATAAATAATATACAAAAGCACATTCAATTCGTTTGTTTGTTTGTTTTAAATTTCGCGCAAAGCTACTCGAGGGCTATTGGCGCTAGCCGTCCCTAACTTTGCAGTGTAAGACTAGAGGGAAGGCAGCTAGTCATCACTACTCACCGCCAACTCTTGGGCTGCTCTTTTACCAACGAACAGTGGGATTGACCGTGACATTATAACGGCCCCACGGCTGAAAGAGCGAGCATGTTTGGTGCGACCGGGATTCGAACCCGCGACCTTCAGAGTGCCAATCGGACACCTTAACCCACCTGGCCATGCCGGGTCCATATTCAATTTACAAAGGAAAATAAACGTTTTAAAAGAAGTAAAATTAATAACTGTCTCTATCTTAGATATATACATATAAAACATAAGCATACTTCAAAGATGTTGGAAAATATTATTGTATATATATATATACACACATATGTGTGTGTGTGTGTGTGTGTAACCTTAAAGTAACGACCAGATTCATTTTAACTCTTCAAATGAAAATTAAACACATGTTAAGAAAAGTATATAATGAATCCACCCTACTGGCTAACATTGACAAAATACAGTGTATCACAGGGGTGTGCAACAGGCGGCCCGCGGGCCACAACCCGGCCCGCCAAGCCATTTAGTGTGGCCCTAGTTGTTGTAATCTAACCATGTGGCCTGATCTGTAATCCAACGCAAATGGAATATTTTTAAAAGCATCGATCCTACGGGATTCCCAGGCTTCGACTCGACAAACTTCTAAAATTATCTTTGCTAGAGAGGAGCAGGCCGAATTCGATTGGTCGGCCTCCTTAGGGCATGAATAGGTGACGTGCACTAGCACTATTGTCTACGACTCAACGTCATGTCCTGAACCTCGCCTTCGCCCGCTGGCGACAATTTTCCCTAACCTCTGCTGTCCGTCATTCAATTGGAGCACAAGACGTAGTTTATATGCAAAAACGGCTCGTTTGGGTTGAGAAAATATTTTACATAGAAGAGCGAACAACGTTTCGACCTTCTTCGGTCATCGTCAGGTTCACAAAGGTTCGCTCTTCTATGTAAAATATTTTCTCAACCCAAACGAGCCGTTTTTGCATATAAATTTCTCAACAAGTGGGTTTCTCGACATCACAAGACGTAGTTGTAAGCCATTGCATTATTCACCAAGAGAGCTTGTGCACCAAAGTTCTGGATTTTGCAGAAGTCATGAAAAATGTCGTCCAATGCGTAAATTATATTCGAACACGAGGATTAAATCATCGACAATTTAAAACTTTTTTAGATGAGCTGGACAGTGAGTATTCAGATGTTTTGTACTTCTCTGCTGTACGTTGGCTTAGTAGAGCTGCTACTTTGAAGAGATTCTGGAATCTGCGAGAGGAGATTAAGTTCTTCATGGAGAGCAAACGTCAGAATGTGGACTTCTTGAGCAATGAGAACTGGCTGAATGACTTAGCATTCCTCACAGACATTACACAGCATCTGTCTGATTTAAACTTAAAACTACAAGGGAAAAGTCAACTTGTGAATAAGTTGTTTGAGCATATTTGTGCTTTTGAGAAGAAATTGGAACTTTTCCAGGTTCAGTTGAGAAGAGCCATATTGACCCATTTTACATGTCTTGCAACCAGGAAACTGGAATTTCTAATCTGGATTGCACCAAATATGGAACCAGTGTACAAAAGCTGCGTGATGAGTTTGCAAACAGATTTCCAGATTTCAGACAAACTGAAATTAGATTGAAATTGTTCGCTCAACCTTTTGATTTGGCAGCGGAAGACAGTCCTGATGATTGCCAAATGGAACTCATTGAACTGCAGGCTGACATGGACACTAAAAGGAAATTCTCTGAAAACAGTTTGCTAGACTTTTACAAACTCTGTGTACGTGAAAAGTTTCCCAATTTGTCCCGTCATGCACAAAGAATTGCCTCCCTTTTTGGTAGCACCTACTGCTGTGAGCAATTTTTCTCCAAAATGAAGCTCATCAAAACCAAATGTAGAAGTCAGCTGACTGATGAACATTTGACCAGTCAGTTAAGAGTGGCAACCACTTCTGTCAAAGCTGATATTGACAAGCTCTGCAAGGACTCTAAATTTCAAGTGTCGCACTAAAATGATCACTCATGCAAAAATATAAAATATTATTGCTTGCATTTTGATAATTTTTTTTAATTTATTGTGCATGTACACGAATAAGCTTGTTTTTTAAGTGGCCCCGCTTGATTGATGAAGTTGGTTATATGGCCCACCGACGAAAAATGTTGCACACCCCTGGTGTATCACTTACTCAGCATCATACACGGGTGAAACTGGATATAACTTGAAAGTCGGGTTAAAATAAAACGAAGGAACCCCCTTTTCAAGTCCATGAACTTACGAACAAAAACAAACAGTTTTTCAGACAGAATGTCACAGCACTAAAACATGGACCTGACATTAACAGAAGAAAAATCAGAGAAACTTTATGAATAAAATCAAACAATTCTACAAATGATATGAACATGCGTAAGAAACCATTATGGGTTTTCTAATTTCCAATAAAGGGGTTCGGCCACCTGTAATTAATCTGTCCCATCATTGTATCATAGTATGTTGTCTGTCAGTCAGCCACTAGACAGTAACATGATGTTAAATAAAGGATGCTTAGCGTTGCAATTTGTACTGTCATCACGTCAGTAAAATACGCGCATGCCATGAATAACGAGAATTATGCACTCTGTAGCATGACACGTGAACTTCAAAACATTTAAATAAAAATACTTCTACTTGTTATTCTTAATTTTGATTTTATTTAATCTTGTCCTGTTTCAAGAGTGTTAGTTTAAATACTAGAACCTTCTTTACCGTCAGAAAAACTATGCACTTGAGAATAATTATCTATGATAAAAATATTTTGGGCCCGGCATGGCCAGGTGGTTAAGGCACTCCACTCGAAATTCGAGGATCGCGGGTTTGAATCTCCGTCACACCAAACATGCTCTCCCTTTCAGCCGTGGGGTCGTTATAATGTAACGGTCAATCCTACTATTCATTGGTAAAAGAGTAGCCAAAAAGTTGGCGGTGGGTGGTGATGACTAGCTGCCTTCCCTCTAGTCTTACACTTCTACATTAGGGACAGCTAGCGTAAATAACCCTCGTGTAACTTTGCGTGAAATTCAAAACAGATCAAACAAATTTTGACTCTACCATTTTAAAAGGTTTTCTGGTGTTTTATTGTTCGATATTAATATTTTAGGAAGGGTTTCTCGATTACTATGTTTTATTTGTAGGGGTTTCTGGATTTTTCACCACACAACTATCAGTATTTTTAATGCTACTTTCAATACGTGAACTTTGTTTTTTGTTGTTAACTGAAAGGTGAACAACGGACTTTCTTTTAGAAGCTATTATAGGTATAGATCCCCAAAATTTTGAGTTATAAGCCCTCGTGTTTAACACTGAGCCACCGCTGTATTAATGTTCTTTAAACATCTTGCATAAAAAATTACAAAATTATCAGGTAGCTTATACATCCAAACTAACTGTTTCTAAACGTTCTAACATAATTAGAAATTTTTAATCGTCTAGGTGCTCATAAAGCACTTTAAATAAACAAATACAATTACACGTTCACACGAGCTAACGACAGACTCATGGCCGTGCAGTGAAAATTAAACAACTGTTTCGACTAAATCTTTTTTACAAATTAAACTACCATTTTATAATAAACACGTGCTTCGATGAGGTTTTTTTAATTATTTAAGCTATAGACTTGCAGACGTGTTGTAAAATATTAGTTGTGAAATGATACAGAAAGGCGAACGTTTAACACACCTGTCAGGTTTTGGTTTGATTTGTTTAGAATTTCGCGCAAAGCTACACGAGAGCTACCTGCGCTAGCCGTCTTTACTTTAGCAGTGTAATAATAGAGAGAAGGCAGATAGTTATCACCACCCACCGCCAACTCTTGGGCTACTCTTTTACTAACGAATAGTGGAATTGACCGTTACATTATAACGCTCCCATGGCTCAAAGGGCGAGCGTGTTTGGTGCGAGGGGGATTCAAACCTGCGACCCTCAAATTTCGACTGGAGTCCCCTAACCACCTGGTCATGCTGGGCCCCTCTTGTTCAGAAAAACTGTAAAAATTCACATTAGGATGATATACGCTTAATTTATTTTTTTACATCATTACTCAAGATTTGTACTGTAGAGAGAAAGGTGTATATACTAGCCAGTTACGAAAAGACACATGTCATTTGTATTATACTCTACATACATATTACTCAAATTACCTAGTCATATTACTCTTTATACAGGACTTGTACAAGACCATTCAACATGACTTTCCTTCATGTCCTACTTATGCTACAGGAATGCCTCAAAGACTTTACAAAAGAGGTTCATTTATTTATTTCTATTAATTATCTCGTGCCCTTAAATCTTGTTCCTAGGTTTACTAATATGGTCCTTCAGTTTATTAAATCTTTGTAGTTGCTTGGTCTTAATGAATCTACAATTTTGATTTCATTTTCCTCTATAATTTACTTACTCATATGGTTTTAAATATTTCTTTGTGTTCTTCAGGTTGCCATGATAAAAAATATGGGAGTGTAGTGCTGTTATCGTACAATATTAATATAGTCTATACCAATGATTTCCAACCATTGACTCATGGATGGATGCTGGTCAAGAGGGATGTTTGAGCTGATTAATAAGACGGTAGAAAAATGTATTTTAAAATAAAACTGTTGAAGTACATTGTTTTACAGTGCAATGTAAAATGAAATTAAAAGGTTAATATTATATGAAGTGGTGCGCGAACTTTTGAGATTGGAACTAAATGGTTCTCGGAAAGAAAGAAGTAAGAAACAATGTCTATAATATACTATACATAAATTTATTTACTGTTATAAGGTACATTTTAAATATCTAAAAATAAATATCTAGTTTAAAATGCTGATGAAATAATGACCTAACATTGTGTGTAGTAAGTATAAAACCAGAATAATACAAATGGCAGAGCAAATGAATCAGAAATTAGTTAAGTATTCAGGAAATTAATTAATGAGTGTTCCGTTACTGAGTTTATTCGTTCAGTGTCAATTAGTGAGTTGGTCAGTGTGAATTATTGTGTCTTTTTAGTCTTTTATTCAAGTAATCAGCTAGTTAACCAGCATACTTGTAAATGATCCATTAGTGAAGAAATTCTGCAAGCAAGTCTATTTGTGAGTTAGGTCATATTATTATCAAACGTTTGTGAAGTTAGGCCTACAAGTGAACATAGCCTTTTGCAAACATTATTGAATAAGTAAATTGATTTGTTATTTGAACTAGATTGGGTATTATTGTTACTAGATAACATAAATGGATTCACTCAATGATAGAACAAATTACAACCGTAGTGCCAAAAGTGGGATTATTTTGGTGAAATTCAAATAGAAGTATGACTAATTCAAGATGAAAACATAAAGTATGACCAAATATTTGCAGATATTATGAAACAGTTAAATAATAACCGAATATAAAGACATAGAAAAATGATAGAACAAAAACAAAAAGACAGATAATTAAAAAAAAAGAAGAAAGAAACAGGAAACTAAAGGAAGACAAAAAAAAGGAGAGATAATTTTAAGAAAGGATATAAAAGAAAGAGATGTAATATTTAATAATAATTAAAAACAATATATATATTTGAAAACCACCTGGTGAAGACATTGGAAATATAGAGAATGATTACAGCAGAAAATACACGAAGCTACAGGCAACACAGTATCGTCATTAAATGTTTTGGAGAGAACTTAACGAACCTTTAGGCCTTTTGTTCTCGTATTCAAATGATAATCATTCAAAAGAATTTTAAATATAATTTGCAGACAGACTAAGGATTATCAGTGATGTTCTGCACGACTTTACCCAGGAAAGACTTAAATCAGCTAATGATAAAACGAAAAGTTGCTGCAATGCTAATGGTGCATTATATTGAAGTGATACGATATGGCTATACAATTCCTTACACAAGAAATGGCATATTCTGAAGTTAACCAGATATGAATCTGCTGAAAAATTCAGGGTCCCAGTTGAGATCATTTCTATATAATCAGCATAACTATCTACCTAAGGAAAAACTATCCCCCTTCATTGACAGAAGAGCAAGCTATGATAGGAAACAAGAGGCCACACCCTATGCATACCATAGTCCTTAGAGGAGAAGTCCACAAAATACTTTAATAATAGACAGTTTAGTGTACTGTTTTACTCATGCATGTATTTAGGATTGTTTAAGGGGCTTTACAAGTAAATAAAAGAAGCTGTGTTGTGAGCTATATTTATAATATTTTAATCGAGATATTTGTTTGCTAAAGGGAGTTAATCGTGATGATGGTGTTATAATCTAAATCTAGGATGATATAAATGCCAAAGTGATTGTGTAAGTAATCAGTGATGAATTCTTTTCATGAGTTTATCAGTTCAGTGTCTGTTAGTGATTTACCCTGTGAGAAATATTGTATTTATTAATCATCAAATGAATTAGTCAGTGCATTTGTTATTAAGAAAATCTCTTAGAGAAGAATTTTTTAAATAAATTTTTGTGAACTTAGTGTGTAGTAAATGTTTGTGGAGAAATGACTTAATTGGTTTCTGTTACACGGGACGCACTTGGTATTATTTTTGCTTCTTAATCCCCAATTATCTATGACAGTAAAAGAGCGTGTCTGTATGTCGTGTGTATGTATGTGTGTGACTACCATAAGTACAATAGGAAAGAAGCCAGAAACCTGAAATTTTGTACACATTCTAAGTGAGTCCTGAACGCGTGCACATAGTTATTGTTACTTATTCACGTGCATTCACCGGTGCTCACCTTTTTATGAGGCAAGGTAGCAAAAAACCATATAGAAAACAATATGTGACTTCTATATCCTTAACCTCATTATCTCATACTGGTGTTACATTTGGTATTTAATAAGTGAGACTACTACCCTCATTGAAACCAAATATATATTTTTATTAAAGCAACATTTCAATCATTATCAGGCTTAGGATGCGGCACACTCCAAAGACCCCACACACATTTATCAACAGGCAGAGTTCAAAGATGCCACTAACATTTCTACACAGGTGAAACTGGGAGAAAAAAATGTGTCCACTCAATCAAAAGAACATATTTCAACGATAGAAAACTTTCCTTCAAAATAAAACCTCAAGCATGGATTCTGTAACTGGTTATTAGGAAGGAGGAACATAATGAAAAATGAAATCAAGACTTTAATTTACATTTCAGTAACGGCACTTGTAGATAGAGACAACGATTTCAACTTTGAGAAATTTGTAAGTCAATTTTCAATTAGTTCAGAGATAAGAAATGAAAGTGAATGAGTTTCACATTTATTCTGTTACTCAATTATTTGATGACTAACGCGTTTGATTACCCAAATCAAAAAACTATTTATTTAGTTACGTGTACGCTTCGCAGTTTACACTAAGACGTTATACAAAAGTCTGGGCTGTCTTCCACAACAGAAAGCTTTAAACCTTAGCTTAAAATATAACACAAAATCAGGGTTCGAGCTTCGGATCGACAATCACGATGATGGTTAAAGGTAAATGTTGAATTATGGCTAACATTGCATGATTGAAATTTTTATAGATACTGCAGATAGATGAAAAGTGGCAAGCTGGAGATGGTAAAAATGATGGCTGTTCTGGGCGAAAGTGAAGCAGGAATTTTGTTGCTATATATTTTATTTAGAAAATATTTATTTTCAGCTACAGTATGCAGAAACGACAGTCCATCACAGTGAAGAAGGGTCATATATATATATATCACGATCAGAACTCCATCAGAAATAGAAGGGGAGAAGTGTATTAATATAAGCAATTCATAATTGTTAAGTAACATATATTTGACCTTACAGAATGTGTATAGTGTCATTATAAAAGGAAATCGAGTCAGCTGCAGTAAAACTGTGACTGACTTCACTATGGGCAGAGAAGAGGAATAGGAAGAGGGAAATATAACAATTGTATGAAATATTAAAAATGCTTATTTGTACATATGTGTTACTATATTATGACACATTGTTTCATATTGTCTTTGAATTTATATACATGCAACTACACAACTCGAAAAATCCATATGATTACACTATGTAACAAAATGTTTACTTTTTCTTGTTCATGGGCTAAAAGTTATTTCTCATTTCCTTATGCCTAAAGTAATGAAAAAGACTTATTTTTCTATTAAAACTTTGTTTTTGTGACTTGGGTAATGAAATTTTCAAATTTACCCATTTTCCAGAACATTCCAGGTAGATTCAGTGCTGAGTAGCTGATTGAGATTTTTTTAGAATTTTCAAGAACTTTTCATAGTAATATATATATATACAGGAGCTCACCACTTCAGTTTAGTTCTAGCTGCCTAAGTGAAGACATAGACCGGTCTGATTTTATCAGAGATGGCAAAAAGATGCTGCAAGCATTCTCCAGATGCATCCAAAAACCTCAAAGCTATTCCCATAACGGGAATAAGTATCTGTCTCTTCCCCTGGTTCATTCTGTGCACCTCAAAGAGGAATACAACAGCTTCAAGATCTTGCTAGGAGCATTGAAGTATGATGAGTATGGCTGGGAAGTTATCGGAAACTTCAAAATGGTGGCATTCCTGATGGGTTTCCAAGGAGGCTTTACCAAGTTTCCCTATTATCTTTGCCTTTGGGACAACAGGGACACCGCAGCGCACTACAACAGAAAGCACTAGCCACAACGGACCGAGTTCTCTGTGGGGAAGCACAATTTCAAGTGTGAGCCACCAGTGGACCTCCAGAAGGTGTTGTTTCCACCATTGCACATAAAATTGGGTCTTATGAAACAATTTGTCACAGCTCTTGATAAGGAGTCTGTAGCCTTCAAGTACCTTCGAGACTTCTTCCCTAAGCTGTCTGAGACAAAGGTCAAAAAAGAACCTTGGAGTGCATAGAATTCCCCAAGAAGCTCAGTAGGAAGGAAAAGAAAAAGCTTGTGGCTGCTTTGTCGCAGTGGTTTTGGGCTTCTCGGGTAATCATAAGGCCGAAACTTATGTGGAACTGGTTGAGGCTCTTGTGAAGAACTACAGCAAAACGGGCTGCATTGTGTCCCTAAAAGTCCATATCCTTGACACTCATCTTGATAAATTCAAGGAGAACATGGGAGCATACTCAGAAGAGCGAGACGAGCGCTTCCACCAAGAACTACTGGATTTTGAACGCCGCTACCAAGGAGCGTATAACGAAAACATGATGGGGACCTATATTTGTGGGCTGATACGTGAAAGTCATTTACATTACATTCGCAAATCTCGAAAAACTACTCATTTCTAAACATTTTTGTATAACTTGAGTATAAATACATGTAAATCTTGATTCATATTTTGTTTTATTCAGACCTTATGTGAATGAAAATGTGCAAATTTGCCCGTTTTTACACAGAAAATAGGTTAATTTCTAAATTTCATTAGTCAGCTCACAAAAGCAAAGTTTGAAGGCAATAATGGCCATTTTCTCTACTTTTACAAGATAAGCAATTAAGAACTAACACATACTATCCAGGAACAAAATTTGTGATATATAGTGTTATATATATATATACGGCTTTACCATAAAAAACAACAACTGTAAAGTCTGCATATTTGTATAGATATAAATTCTAGCCACCATACTTTGCATGTGTAATCGTGTATAAAACTCATATGATTACAAAATCCATGCACCATTCCAGTTTAGTTTGTTAGGCTCTCCAATCCAGTGTTTACAAACTCACCATATAGCTCCAGGGTATAAAAATTGCAGCTATATATATTTTAAAAATACATAATATATGGTATGTTGATAACTTTGCATCATAGTGATCATACTTACAGTACCAATATCAATGATAACACTTGAGCAATAGCCATCCAATTTCTACAAAGCCAATCTGAAGACTGCCATTTTTTCCCGGAGACAGAACTGTACATTCACTATGTACTTCGTATCAACTATGTACTTCGTTAAATTAAATTGTTTCAAATAGGAGAGTAATGGATACATATTTCTGACCAT